>NW_010197442.1:639-61409 GCF_000695765.1 Mesitornis unicolor | reverse complement strand
CTGCAGGGGAACATGGTCAGCTTTCCTGGAGTTCACATCAGGATGGGCTGCAGTCAATCCCCTTACTCCCACTGTCAGGAAGATGCTGTCACTCCCCCCATATCAGCACAAAAGCTCAGGGCTCCCTTGTAGCTTCAGGGATGTGGCAGCAGGGTGGCTAAAGGACAATCTCTTTAGCTCTGCCTTCCTGCTCATGCATATCACACAGACAAAGAATGGGTCTTTGTTTTATGTAGGGTTGTATTTTGGGGGCAAAACATCTATTACTTAATGGCCTTTACTTACCGCACACCACATTCTTGATTAAGAGCTTTGAAGAGTTTCTATCTGTAAAGTGAGGTTCCATTGCTTTTAGTTATCAACCCTGTTTCTAAATGTGAGACTCCCTTCTGGTCTAATCTATATTAATAATTTCATTACCTTCTTTGAAATGCTGTGACCCACTGACATTTTGTTTGCCATGTAATTCTCAACCAATATGTCAGGACATTCCGTTGTCTGAAGATGTGTCATAGATTGTTTAGATGTTGCAAAGCAGACAGGCTGCTTTCTGAAAAATAAGGCTCTCAAGCATTAATTTTTTAATGTATTTTTTCCATTTTAAGTCTAAATTATGCCTTGCTTCCTACTGAATCAAATGTGTTATACATGCTTTTAAAATGCGTTTTTTCATTGATACTGCCCCACGCTACTAATTTCCACTTCTTCAATATCTTTTTTTTATCTTTACTGAATGAAAAGAAGAAAAATGTCTCTTCTGTCCCTCTACATCAGACTTGCTGACATTTTCACTAAAGGACTTTTTCTCTATGTTATATATGCAGTTGTATCAGGAAGCATGTACACATGCCGGCCATCTGACATTTCCGGACAGTTTTACTGACTATATGTACTAATCAATCAAAAATGGAAACATTTTACCGGGCTTAACCCTATGGTTTGTGTCTAAACATCCCTCTCAGCAAAAGGCTCTCAGCCCAGTGAGTTCAGCAGTAATGGTGGGACATCAGACTCTCCACAGGAGAGGAGAAGGGAGGGAACAGTGTCAAGCAGGGGTGACAGTAGCTTTAATGTTACTCTTACCAAGTTGGAAGGAGAATTCGCAGTTATTAGATATTTACTAACAACCTATACCTGCAGCTGGACACCAAACAGAACTGTCCATGTGCAGCAAATAATGTTTTCTCCATTCAGGCATTTCTTGCAACATGGTGAAGAGGAAATTGCCCAGGTTCTTTCTCTTGTGTCGGTCAGGCAAAATCCTTGGCTTTCTCATGCTGTAGCTTTTGGGATGCTTATGTATAACCCTTTGCAAGTGTGAAATGCAGCATAGGAACACATCTAAAGCCCATCTGAAAGTCAAGTAATTGCATGATGGAGGTTGACATCACAATCCTGAGACAAATATGCTCCGAATTTTCTAATAAACAAAATGTCTGGCTGCCACTGTTGATACTCAGAAAGCTGGAGATACTGCTGATCATCCATTCCAGAAAAGCATGGAACTTTCTTAAATTTCCAAAAGAAATCAAATGGTAATGTTTTCTATTTAGTGCCATTTTTGCCATTCATTTGTCTTCAGATAAATATTTGCTTCCAACAAATTATGACTTCTCTCCTAGGTTGGGTTTACAGAGTAGCTATCTGAATTGGTCTCACATATGGTATTGCAGAGGGTTTTGATAGCCACAGATGGTGCATCTGCAAACATTTGAAATCTGCTTCACTATCCAAACCTCTAATACTTGTCAGTGCCCAGAAAAGTTAGTAAATGTCTGATGTAGCTGTTCATTCATAAAAAACACTAAAGGATAGTGAGCTGAATGAGCTGTTGGGAACTGAAAGATTAAAGAAATCTTATCCTCTGATCCTGTACCTCCAACAATAATATCAAGAGAAGAATCACCTCACAGCAGGTAAATTGAAGGTGAAATTTTAGTTGGCCTTTCTAAGCTTCACATTCATTTCCTTTACTTGATTTCAGTCAGACCGCTGTAACTAAATGACATTATGTCTACTTTAGTATATAAAATTTTGCTGTCATTAAAAGCATACAGGGGAAGAATTTGTATATGTATTGCCTAAAGATACCAAGGTCCATCCAAAAGGAAAAGAAAAAGCAGAATTATTAGGCAGACAAAATTGACTCATTTATTAATGTACTTATATAGGAATTTAAAATTACTTGTCTGATTAGAGAAATACAGATAATTTTTATTCTCTGTGTTACATAAGCACTGGTACCCAGCAGGACTCAACCTGGCTGAATCCTTCACAGACAGAGACCTGTTAGTAGGCTGAGGTGGGGAAGAAGGAAGGGCAGAGGCACAGCCAGCCCCTGCTTTAATCTGTCAGCCCAAGCAGGAAGCTCAGGTGATGGCTGTGGCCCAGATCTCATCTACATGGCAATGACTTCAAAGGCAGTTCTGTGTCTGCTGTAAGTAAAGGTAAGGACAGGGAGAAGCACTATCCTCTGTATTCATGCAGATATTTTGAAATACAAAGTGCCTTTAGCCCTATGAGCTCATCAGCAGTCCCGGCCTTCAGCTCTGAAAATTGCTGGAGTGACTCCATAATAAAGGAAATACAGCAAGGGAAATAGGAAAAAAATTACATTATCTTCATTTTGCAAGTAATAAATTGAAGTCCTGCAAACACATGTGACTTGCCCAAAGTGACAGAATAATCTGCGCCAGAGCTATGCTGTACTTCAGGTGAAGCGTGCCAAGCCCAGACTGGATCTCCACACTGATTTAGCCACCATCTACAGGTGCTGGGGATCCAAAAGGCTGTATGGTGGGAAGCTCCTAAGAGCATGTGGAAGGATGGAACCGGGTGGTTAGTAAATGGAAAGTTGCTCCAACAGACAGGGTTATCTGGAAAAGTCCAGAGTTAGGAAAGGAGACCAAGACAGAGAGTAAGGTTAACCTTAAGAAAAGTGGAACAAAGGAGGCTTAGAAGTCAAGAGCAAATGGGAGGGATGGGAAGAAAGGGAAGGAGGATATAAGGATTTCATAGGTCTGTCATTGTTAGAGAAATGGGTAGGGAAATACAGTAAGTTTGGCAGCTGCGACTTACCTGAAAAGGAAAGGAGACAAAAAAAGGTAAAAGAAAGTTGAGATTGTTTCCCAAGGATGAACAAAAAGGGTGCCATGGTGCCTTGATAGGGTGTGTGTACATTTTGCAGTGGAAGAGGAAGCCAGATTTGTCAAGGGCTTCGGTGCAAGAGGAGGAGGGGACTCCTAAAGCCGAGGCCATGGCAGAATGGGCAGCAAGGCAAAGCCTGTCACTAGGTCAGTCATTACACACTGTCCTGCTTGGGATGATCCTGCCCAATGGGTGCTGCAACAACCCTTGTGGACTTTTGCTTCCTTCTAGCCTGCTGGCCTGGGAGCTGCAGAGGCAGCCATGGCCAGAGGGTGGGAGAGAGGAGCGATGAGCTTTGGGCAGGCAGGAATGGCAGAATAATCAGGCAGTGGTTCATATCTCTCACAGGGATGGTCTTCCTCCCCTGCCGCTGGTAACAATTAGTTTTAATCCTCAACCTTGACAGCTTTTCTACAGTTTACTTAAGAGTGAGCGTACGTGCTGAGGACTCACATGTCCTCGTGTAGACCTCACGTCCTAGATTTCAAGTGGCTGTGCAAGGATCATGACTTCGAGCATGAGTCACAGTGCAATGGAAAACAGCATGTTTTTGCAATCAGGGAAATGAGAAGAGTGACCAAGTTTCTCTCTCACTGTATGACCTTTCTGATTTATGCAGTGCAGCTTGAAACCATAACTGTTCTAATGAGGAGAATGTGGAGTCATCTGAACATTAACTGGTTTGGACACTATTTACTGTAAAAATAAATAATCAACCAACTTTACCTCTGAATAGAAAACTCTGCAAGGGGAAGACTGACTGAATAACTGGCACGATTGCTGAGGAAGGAATGGAAATAGCAGTTTACAGTTCACAGGCTCTCAATTGACAATCAACATGGTAAATTAGGATGTGGTTGAAATTATATAGTAATTAAAATTAGCCATGAATAATAGAACACTGTTCCTCTAGAATAGAATTGAAAGTGTTGCTAGACAGAAACAGAATAATACTGTGCAAATGCACAGAAATTTTATTTTTAAGTTCAAATTAGCAAGGGATGTGTTTAGTATCTCCACTAACACTTTTTACAAGCTTATAATGGGCAGCTGTAAATTATTGTGGGAGAGGAACTGAATTTAATCACATCTCCTTATGAAAAGTACTTTCTGAAGCATATTTAATGTCGATGCTAAGGTGTCTCTAAATTACCATTCAGACATAGTCTATTCATTTAAGCTCGCCACAGTTTGACTGTACTCTTTAGTCTATTGCTCTCTTTTAAACTGCAGAAACTGCGTTATGAACAGAATAGCCATAAGCCCTGCTGTTCCAACACAGTGCTATTCACGACCAGTGTTGGAGCAGCTTTTTACATAGCAGGAGAAAATTACAAAACCAGAAAAAGTAGGGGAGTTTACTTGTTCTTTCTGTTTCCCTGTAAAACTCCTCTTGGAAGTCTCTGCTGACAATGTGATGCAGAATGCAAGGCATTAGTTTGTTCTAGCAGAATGTTCACACATTTTAAAAACCTTACAGTACAATGTGATTGTGCTGAATGAATACATGGCTGCAAAGCTGGCCAAGAAACCTGTATGTAGTTACTTTTCTACC
This sequence comes from Mesitornis unicolor, assembly GCF_000695765.1. Classification (NCBI taxonomy): domain Eukaryota; kingdom Metazoa; phylum Chordata; class Aves; order Mesitornithiformes; family Mesitornithidae; genus Mesitornis; species Mesitornis unicolor. Next base: position 56,707 of record NW_010197442.1, on the reverse strand, counting down.
AAGTATATGGGTTCAGATTCAGCAGACTCTATAAACTTGCCTGATTTCAAGGTATATGGGCAGTATGACTAAAGTCCTCTTTTGCCAGATCTGATCTTAAGTAGTTTCTGTGTAATATCAATGCTGAACATTCAGGTTTTCCAAGGGTAAAATTTTGCTGCTAGAATTACATGCAAACGCTTTGAAATTTTTCCCTTTCTTTTGTTCAAATTCCAGGGACTCAATGGAGCATATCTCAGGCATCTCTAACTTTTTTCAGCTGATGGGAATCTCAACAGGCAATTTTCTTTTAGATGTGCATATGTGCACATTTGTAACACAGTTATCATTATGAAGATAATGCCAACAAAATAGGAGCATTCAGTTCTCATGTCTTGGAAAACAAAAAAATGGCCATTACTTTGAAGATGACATTTTAAATTTCTCCAGTCTGCCCCTTTCCTGTTGCCACAACACATCCCTGTGAGCCTGGGACAGACATCGAATCCTCTCTGAGGGTGCCTGTGTAGGTGCAGGAGTGCATGAGAATGCTGTGACAGGTGTTAAGCTTGCTGATCAACCACAAAACACACAAACACACCCTTATTTAATGCTAAAAACTGCTTCATCATAAAGAGGAAGGTTGAACACATGGGTATATCTACCCTATGTACATTCTCATCACTTCTCCTCCCAAACCAAATCAGAGTGCAGCCAGGATGTTGCGACTCTCCAAATTTCCTTTGTTCCAGGGTAGGTAACACTCACAAAAGCTTACTTGAGGTTATAAAATTCAGGTGGTTATAGGCTCCTCTAAACCCCAGGGGAGACTCTGTGCTGGAGGATATGAAAGCAAATGTGAGTTTTTACATAAAAGCATGATTATGCCTGTGGTATGTCTTTTTATTTTTTCTCTTGTACTACATCTCTTCTGGCAAATCTTTGGACTCTCCAGCAGTTTGCTAATGATCTGTTACATTATAAACAATCTTGTTTTGTTTTGTTGTTGTTTTTTTATTTTTATTGAACTGTTTGTAATGATTCACAATTAATTGTAACAGCTCTAATTTTTCAATTTAAAGTAGTTTAAATTATTGCCTAGGCTTTTCCCATAGGCAGAAGCATGCAAGTAGCACAGTACTGGTGAATAAGATTTAATAGGCATTTTGAAACAAGCATAGCTGCTATTATGCCCAGAGAATTTCTGCCAACTTTTTAATGGTTTATTTTTATTGTAAAAGCATCTTTTAAATACTTTTGTTTCTCCTGGGCTGGAAATGATTGTTTTAGAGTGTTGTATGCTAAATTTTTACTTACTATGTTACCTAGTATTCTATTTCTTATTACATAAAAATTGCAAGTTATATTTCAATAAAATAAAGTATTAGTACAAGAGAACATACTGGAATTAAGGGTATTTGTGTTTGCTATAATACATCCATTAGTTATAATTTTTATGCTACTCCTGTTAATTTAAAGTGCTATGCAAACATTAAATGAATCATAAAACCTAAGAACTCATTATTGCTCTATCCTTACTTCAGAGATGGGGAAAAGAGGGCACAGAAGTGCCCTGCCCATTGCACCATGGAAGGAAAATTGGAACTCCTGTTCCCATCTCTCAGGTGACTCCTCAAAGTGCTCTGTGAATAACAACCCATCTCATGAGAAAACTGTTTTTGAGTTTACTTTTGTTATAAGATTTTGAATTTTTCTTCCTTCACGATGCACAGGAAAAAAAGAGGTGTTTACATTTTATCCATCACATTGATAAATGTTGTACATCCAAATTTTGAACCATTCTTCCATTGCAGCTTGCAAATAAAATGAAATCTAAGCAGTGCCAGTCTCCATGTGATAGCTAGACCTGCATCTTTCATGAGACCACATTAACCATATTAGACTGGCTCAGAAAGCTTCAATTAGAACACTTGAAGTTCATCCTCCAACATGACCAACTGACTGAAGTATTTATATGCTTATACAGATGCTGCTGAAAAGAAAGCAATAGACACAGTAGGAAATAAATTAGATATGTAAATTTTTTTCTACCTGATAAACAAGGTACAAGGAGAATTAAGCACGAAAAAAACCCATGTAAAACATTGAGGTATAAAATGGGAACATATTCATGACCACATATTGATCATGGGATATTGTCTTACAGTAAAAATACTACTTAGATGTTCTGAATGAGGCACAAGGCAAATAACTTTGAATTTGGTTGAATTTATTTTCATTCAGTTATCTTTGTCATAGATAAGTCATGATCCACTGATACTTGATTCTGAATCTCACTCATTTTTTTAAATTCAGCTTTAACAGTATGCTGGGCTGAGGCTCCAGTCATATCTTTGGTGGTGGTACCTCTCTTATTTGGTATGAGTCCAATGTGACACCAGTTATTATTACTATCACTATTTGCATTTTAGATATCTATGTATTTACCTGTATCTTACTTTTGCAGACTGTGCTAACTGTGGCTCCCAAAGTCTCAGAAGGGATATTGCAGGAATAAGAAGGTACAAAGAAGAGCAACAAAAATGTTCCCCCAAGAAACCTGTTCCACAGCCTGATCTATTTCAGCAGTGATTATTACTGCCACTATTCACATCTGAAATGCTTACGTACTTACTTATATCACACTTAAGCAAGTGTGGAGTCAGGTCAGGTTTTAATATATCCTTATTTTTGTATTTAGTTTGACCTAGCTAAGATTTCCAGATCCTACACTGAGCAAGCAGCTATCTGGAGCATGTCAGAGGATACCAAAGTAACAAAGATGGTAAATGTCAATTAAAAACAAACTAAAGAAGGTATGAATGATTTTCCATGCAGGCCTAGAAGGATGGTACTGGAAGTGCTGATTTTAGGAACACTCTTCCCTCTTGTAAAATAGCTATTGAAATAATTATAGAATAATCTTTACTACACAACTTGCCAACAATATTGAAGATTACTACTTTATTCCCTTAGTGATATGCATTCCCATTGGATTGCTCTAGTAGTGCAAAATAGTTTAGTCAGGAGGACTCCTGCTAATTGTTTGATGGCACTTGCTGTGCTGGAGAGATTTGATATTTATGTTGCTGCTCTGAAAGAAATGCACCTCTGATTCATTTTAATGTTGTTTGGATAGCTGTGAAGAGAAATAAAATGGCACAATATTGTTTTCCTATGCTGTTCTCAAAGTGACATAATTACTGCAAATATTGTCTGAGTTACCCACTGAGAGAATCGGGGGACTTAATTTTAGATGAAGCAATACATATCTGAAGACAGAAAGCAAATGGTGCTCTGCAAAGGGATGGAGGAAGTACTGGAAGAGATTTCACCACTAAGTACCAGGTTATCTACCTACCCAGCCAGAGGTTACATATTTTGAGACAACTGCCAATTTTTAGGTCAGGTATACTATACATTTCCTTAATTCTGTAACTCTCTGTATTGGGTTTTCTGTGAGGGGTTTTTGGTTGTGTCTTTGGTAACAGGGGAAGGGCTATGGAGATAGCCCTTTAAGAAGCTACCTGAAAAGCTCCCCCTTTTCTTTTGTCAGACCCACCTCTGACCAGGGCCAAGCCAATCAGGGCCCCTGCGAATTCATGTATTTAAGGGGGGTGCAAGGCATATTTCTCTCTTTCTCTGGCACCGGCCCTGACCAGCATGGCCCCAGGTGCTGGTGGTGTGGCCCCTGCCCCACCCTGCCCAGCTGGGCTTGGCCGGCCCTGGCTGCAGCTTAATCATAAGACCTGCTGCAGCTCCAAAACTGCAACTGTGGACAGACCCATATTGGACTTTTGAGGGCTTTTTTCCCCTATGGAAAGGAGGCCACGTGGAAGCAGAGAGAGAGACTGGGCTGAGCTTTTCTACTCCTGAGGAGCACATGGTGTGAAACCGACTGCAACCCCCACTCCCATCCCCTTGCGCCTCAAGGCAAAGGGTTGGGGGGGGGGGAAGAGGGGAAGAAACCAGGAACAAGAGCTGAGCCCGGGAAAGAAGGGAGGGGTGGGGGGAAGGTGTTTTGATTTTAAGATCTGGTTGTATCTCCCATTGTTCTACTCTGATGTTGGTAACAAATTAAAATTGTTTTGTTTTTATTCCTTATGATGAGTCTGTCTTTTGCCCATGACCTTTTTAAGTGGTGAGAAGCCTTCCCAGTCCTTATTTTGACTAGCCCTTTTTGGGGCATTGTGGTGCTCAGTTATGCACTGGGCCTAAACAATGACACTCTCCTTTAAAAATAACAGCAGAGATATTTGTGTGCTAATTGGTTACTATTCCAGTCTGTCACAGGATTGCACTTGTTTTCATGAACAATGTGCAGTTATTCCTTCAGAGACAACATTTGTATGTTGATTGCTTTCTTATTGTTATGAAGCAGTCTTTTGATTAAAGTGAGAAATGAGTAATTTTATGCTGCTTCTTAATTTTTACACCTCTCAGAATGGCTGTGAGTCTTAGTGTCACTCTTCATTCAGAATAACCACTAATTTCCTCAAACACATCCTTCACCTTGGAGGTTTGCCCCAGAGCCCACTTCTCCAGAGGCATACCTTCCCTTTTTATCCACACTGTCCCATGGAATACCAGGTCTATTTTTTCACTGCCTTCCTTCTCCCTCATGCAAATGCTCCAGTCTCATTTGCCTTACAAAAGCAGAAGCTCGGTGTCTGGACCAGCTTGTTAAAGGGTAGGTTGCCTCCTCGCATCTTGGGAGGAACTGTTCAGTTCACAAACTCATTCACTCTGTGGCAGAGGTGGGATTCTCACTCCCAGACAAGAGGAGGTGAGCTATGCTCATGTTGTACAAGTTAGCTTGAGACCCACTCAGGACCCATGGCACAGCTGAGAGTGAATTCACATGAGATTTGTGCTGGAATTAGCAGTACCCTCATAAACTCAGAAGTCTCAAGCATTCTCAGAAGAAATGCACTACCATAGGTGCAAAGGCTTGGTGATGAAATGCTGTAAACCAGCTTTATAACCCCCTGTACACTTGAGCATGCCCTATCTCTTAAAGGTCTCCAAGCAATGCTCAGAGCTTCCTAGGGAGAAGGAGACTTGCAGCCTAGGAGGCAATTTTGTGAATTTCACAGAAGTAACTGGGGGAAATGAAATCAGATTCTACATAGAACCTTCAGGAGCTATTATCCAGAGGAAAAAAATCTTGAGGGGATCTTTTGATTACTTCTGATTTTCATGATCCTTGGCAGCTCTGACACACAAACACTGATTCTGCATTCAGAGGATAGGATGGATGTATCAATTTTTTCTAGTATCCTGCCACCAAGCAGACAAAAGCACATGCCTAGGGAAGAGAAAAAGAAAAGGTCAAAAATATAACAACATTTTCCTAGAATACTTTTCTGGTTCCAGAGACTCCTTGAGCTAGAGAGAGGGTCTTTGTAATTAATAGCCCTGATAGTGGGGTTTTTTTTATAATTTTTTTCCAGGAGCAACTTATATAGTTGCTTTGCACCTGAAAAAAATCCTGTAGTTAACATGCACCGTGTGAAGAATCAGTTCCTTTCATTTGCTCTGAGTCTGCCATCTGCTTACTTCTTCTGTTATCCTGTAGTTCTTGTTTTGGCAGAGACCCTGAGCGGCTATTCTCAATGCACCTCTCTGTGCAATTTTTTTTTTAAATGTGCCACCTCATCCTACTTCCCACTCCAATTTCTCTCTTTGCTAACCCAGTGTTTACTTAGTTGCTCTTCCTATGGAAACTGTTCAATATTTTTAGAAATAGTTCCATATTTTTGAACGTCCTTGTCACTCTGCTCTCAAACTTTCTCAGTTATACTCTGTATTTTTTGAGACTAGAGGATGAGAACTGCGCACAACAGTTCAAAATGTGGATTTATACAGCTGGGTAATGAGATTCTCTGCTTGTTTCAAAGGCTGCTCTGTCTTAAAACTGATTATCCAGCGTAGCCTAGCCAGCTCCTGTATGCGTACTGTTTGGAGACCTGTAATTATGTAGGAGTCTCAGCTTGCATTTATGAGTTGTATAAACAAGTTTCTATCTTTTGAGACTAGAGAAAAAATCTATAGGAAGTAAAACCTGTAACTTTGAAATCAGAAGCTGGGAGAAAAACGAAGATAAATTATTTGGGGGAAGTAGGTTAAATTTCACTCCTTTAAACCTGATTTGATATTTTGAGGATATATGTAGTATTTACATGCATTTTATTAGTATTGCAGTATTTTGTGCCATTTGGTATATAGATTTGATGAGCTATGCTGAATACAACTCATTTCTCAGAGCACAAGATATACTGCCATTCATAGATGGGATCCCCATCTCCTCACCCTAGCTCCATACCAGGTGTCTCCTTATGTTTTGGCCTCTGCATTCTCCCCACAGTCCACCTCTTACTGCAATCAACTTGCTATTAAGAGATGTTCTTACACATGTGAACTCCCAAACCTACCCAGAAGCAGTTTGGGAGAGCAATGGTTGACCCGGGATGGCTCAGACAGGCTAGTCTTTAGGTTTTGGAGTCACAGCAGCATTTGGAAACAAAAGCAGGGATGATAATCTCTGCATGTGACTCATTTTACTTCTGACAGTGGGATATGAGCAGAGTCCTTCCTGAGAGCAAAAACCCACTCCTGCTGATTTTTAAAATAAATCTCTGCCTCCTGCCTTATTCTGAGGATCATTTCTGTTTGTTCTAGCTCATCAAAATTAAGGCCAATAATAAAGGTCTGCTAAATAATACCAGACAAAGAGCTTTTATCACATGTTGTAAACCTACAGAAGGAAATAGAGTGAGGTAGGGAAAACAGGTAAGCAAGGGTTAGATGTAGCCATGGGAAGAGAGCTGGTATTAAAGCAGGGTCCTTGTCAATAAATACCCACCAGTTTAGTCTGAAGTACTCTTGTTCAGCTGCATAAGGACCCTGCATGATAGATGTGAAATGAGAGTGCTAATGTAGCAGGTACTTACTCTACAGACTTGTTCTTCGTAGAACTGTAATTAGCTGCATGTCTTCTTCAAGCAGTTCTATTACTATTTCTATTTTTATTGACCCTTGAATCTTATCCAAACAGCCATAATTTTTTTGGACTGCTGATATTACTAGATGGTTAGGGGGAAAAAAAAAAGTACGTGTGCCATTCTATAACTTGAAATAATCTAGTACGTGCAAATAAAACGTCAAGACAACAGCTCCTTTGATTAACCTTATCTAAATGCAGCTTCCATTAGCTCTTCCTGGAAATTAAGTAGCAGGAAGTATAGGAAGTGTGTGTGCCTATATGTGTACATGTACCTTCTTATCTGCACCAAGAACTTTGAAAACTCTGAAAACAAACTTAAATTCAGCATTATCATTCCCATTGGAATAATTCTGTCATGTTTCCAGGAAGTTAAAAACCTTTGGTATCTCGTATGCTCATCTACCTACTTGTGACATTGCAGTTTGAAATAATCACCTTGAAAGATAATGGTCATTTGTAAAAAATAATGTCATTGTAACCTATAAGGGCAGAGATTCTGAATTTCCAAGGCAGCAATTGTGTTTATACTTAAATAGGGGTTGAACTCCTTGAAAATTACAGGTCCCGTTTCCACTAGTTTAGTTATGAAAGTTGCCTCAAAGTACAATGGCTATTTTCTGTGCAAAATTTTTCAGCTCAACTTTACAACTTCCATCTCCTGCTGGTCTCACTGGCTCTGGAAGACTTTCTCCTTTAGAGGTGTTTTAAAAGTTTTACTAATTCTTGGTATTAATTTAACAAATTGTTTCTGGAAATCTTTCCTGACTTATCATATTGTGATTTTTTACATAACAGAATTCACTAGCTTTTGTAACTATTTGTAGTTTTTGAAGGGTGCTTTTTGACAGCCTGTATCTCTACTTTGTCATCTGTCTAGTTTTCTGCATCTGTTTGGTCTTTATGAAATCCTAATTTTAAGAGAATATATAGGCTCTTAACCACCATTGTGGTCTCATGAAACAGCTGTTTTTCTTCTCTTCACTATTCTTAATAATTTTCTTTTAAGACATACTCTCATTTTTATTCAGATCCCCTTTTTAACACATGCTTATGTCAGATTCTTTTGGTTTTGTCTTTCCTACAAAAATGGTCACTATGATAAAGTGGGTTCAGTCTTCAGTTGCCACATCTTGAACCAGACCTTGTGCACTGCTTGGGAGCATATCAAAAGGTGCTTCTCCTCTGGTAGACTTTCTGACTAGATTCTTCATGGCTTTATCACTGATGATATCTAAAAACATTGGGGTATTTTTGTGGCTCATCTTAATATTTGTCCTCTCCTCTCACAATCTCTGTCACTACTCATTTTGTACCATGCTCATGTTCAACTTTTTTGATGGCTGATCAGTAGAGTAGATATCATACTCTTCCTACTCAGATGAAATACTTTTGAGTAGGGATTCAGATTTCCACAGAATTCACCTTGACAACATCACACTACTTTATCAGTACAGCCTGCCCTGGCAACCTTATATGGTTTGCATCACAGAATAATACCTTCAGGTATTCACTTAATTATTTTCCTTTCAACAAGTTTTTGAATGGCTTGTTATAGCAATACCACCATTTAAAGCCAAGTATTCCACTGTAACTTGTTCTTTGAGACAACATTTGTGAAGTTTCTTTCTAGGAGCAAAAAGCAAAACAGCACACACTGGGGGGGGGGAAATAGAAATTATGATCAGTTTAAGCCAGGTTTCTTCTCATGAGCACTCTTCAGTGATCAATAAAAAAATCTGTTAAAGTAGAGTTTAATCATGAGCAGGTTTGCTGCCTGGAAGTTAGACCACATATAGATAACTCCTCATGATAAGTGCACCGAAACACTGGCAGAAGGTAGCTACCAAGGGTGCAGAATCTCCTTCACAGAAGACCTTTCAGATAGATAATACCTTGCACAATAGATCTTGTTCTGCCTCACTCCAGTAAGCTAAACCATATCATCTCTTCCAGCTTTTCTTTCCTAACTGAAGTTAACTTAGTTAAGCTTCCTAACTGAGTTTCAAACTTGCATAGTCCAAGTAATTATTTTGTATGCCCCAAGCAGAGGCTGACACTGACAGTGTTTAGAATTCCTCTACTGTAAAATGAACTCTTCAAGCCACCCTGAGTCAACCAACTAGCCATTAAAAATAAAAACATTTAAAATAAACACTCTTTATAGTTGAACCTTGGTTCCCACATTTCCAATTATGGAAAAGTTACTTTCAAAATACTTAATGTAAATATAATTTCAAATGGTACAATTTTATATCCCATAATCTGTTGCATACTAATTAAAATGAAGACAGGAAATCTGAGAGACACATAGACTACTGAATTTAAAACAATAGTTCAAGAAATTCATCCATTTTAATAGAAGATGTTCATGAATTAAAGATGGATAATTAAGGCAAAGAAAATGGGGAATTTTAAACAGTTCTTATTTGTGTTCAAGTGATACCCTCATTTAAGTCTTGTGATGACATTTGGAAGTAATGCTTGAATTGTTATGAAGTTTATCCCCAGATTTTGTATGTAAATCTGGGTATTTTTCAGTGAGGTTCATACTAACTAGGAAAATCAAGACTGAGCATAAACAGCTCTGAGCTACCACACCTTCAAAGAACATGCACTCAGGTTAATCCAGCACAATCTTGTGGAGCAACAGTCCGACACCCTGCTTTGCTTTCCTTTAGACACAGGATGGTCCACAAAAAGAACAAAACCCCATGGCAGTGGGACAACAAAGCATGCAAGGTGCTCTGGCCATTCACAGTGCCTCTGTCCCCATCCCTCTCGGGTTCAGCTCATTTTTCACTGAGATGCAGTCAGTCTCCATGGGAACCTGCATCTTCCCCTCTGCCGGATCCCTGAGAGCCAAGATCACTGTCTCTTCCACTGCAGAGGTACCACTGTAAGGGATAGGAATGAGAAATTCTTGCTTTAGGTATTCACTGATTTTTCCAGCATAGTATCTGTGTTTAGCAAGCTCTCAAAATGAAAATACTAAAAATACTGGAATCTCTTAATTTTTCAGCTGGCGCAAGGGCAGTCAGATACCTCACTTTGCTTTAGGAAGCAGAGGTCAGTACTTGAGTTAACAATGGTCTTCCCCGCTTCAATCTGCATTGAAAGATTACATGGTTGTGCATATATCTATTTCTTTCTGAGCAAATCATTTTCACATGTCATCCAGTTTAGTCATCCAGAAGATGACAACCACAGAAACTAAAGTTCTTGCCCAGAAAGTATGCTAGACATAATTTCAGGGAGGGAAGTAGCCTGGAGTTCCTTCCATTGATTTCAAATGACAAGGAAACATTTAATGTGAAAGTATCAATCAGAGGAAGTACGGTGGAGAAGTTGTCTTGCCACAGTCTTCTTCCTTGAGTTGAATGTCTAATTCTTTTCTGCATACAGCTGCTGTTCACCTCATATTACTTATTCACAGATCTACCTGAGAAAATATATACCTTTACAGTCAGCATCCAGTGCTCCTGGAGCCTTGCCTCCAGGCAGGGTACAGAATCCTCAAGCACACCTCATATTGCTGGATTCCTGGCCCCTGGAAGAGCTTGAACACCAGCCTGTAGGTGCACTGATTTACAATCACAAAACGTTGCACAAGGTATAGGTACAATCTTCCAGCACAAAGTGTTGCTTTTATAGCGTAACCATCTTGAGATCACACCACAAAAAGGTCTTCCATCAACAAATAAATTCCTCATTAAAAACATACTTACTGTCTATTCGCTCTCTTTTCAACAACACTGACTTTCAATAGCTATTATGATTATAAGTAGTCTTCTTTATAGCACATTTTTACTTGATACCAAAATATTTTTAAAATCCCTATTCTTTCTGTTCAGGTTAGGATCCTCTTTTCATTTACCATGAGAGATATTTACTTAATTAATCTAAGCTTACTGTCAAGCTGTGTTTAATTAATATTGTAAATGACATTCCTGACTTCAGAATAAAGCACAAAAGTTCACAAAATCCAAGGTCTGTATTCTACCAACATGGTGTTTCTTCATAAAGGCCTTTATGCTATAATAGGCAAGAGATTTTTCTCTACGATATCCATAAATGTACGCTCAGTAATGTCTATACTATGCTGAAGTGTTTGTGCTGCTCAAAGTTCTACATAGGGAGAAAGAAAGCAAAAAATAGAAACAACAGCTAAACAATATTTATATCTCTGGCATAAAACATTCACTTTGCTAGGAAAATTATCATGCATTTCACATAGACAGAAAATCTGAACAATATAATTCCTTCAGTTTTTACATTCTGTCTTGAAAAGATATTCCTAGCAATGCAATTCTTCATTAATAACTTTAAAACAGAGTTACTCATTAGTTACAGTGTGTTAAATATTTGAATACTGTGGTGAAGAGAATTTATTTCTACACAGCTATAAAATGAAGATCGCAAAGAACTTAATTCACTGGAAACACTTTCCCTGAACTTTTAATTAGAACAACAGTACAGGGTTGCAAATGCAGTTCAGTCCTGAGAAATGTTCAGTAGCCAGAGTGGCACATGGCTACCTTAAATAGTCTGTTTGTTCTTTCTGGACCATCCTGCTAAGTCCTCAGTCCTGGTTGCAGACTGGTCGTTGGCAGGAGTGCTGGGAAACACTGACTGGCTTCAGGCACACAAGGACATACCCATAAAACCTGTGCCACTCCTCAACAGAATCACAGCCTGTTACACAGGTATCCATCCGAAAACCCTGGAGGTCACTAAAACTTGGTATTGATGAATTCAGACAATTGCAAGGCAAATGACCAGGGAGCAGGAGTGGAGGTTGCAGAAAGACTGAGTTTAGAAAAGACTCCAGGAAATGCCAATTGTGTATGCCCAAATGCCAGCTGATATTGTGACTCCGTTTGAAGATTGACTGTAAAGTCACTAATCCTTTTAATTACCGACTGCACTGAGCATGAAACATTTTACGAGATAACTACGTTCTAGGAACTGAAACTGCATGTCCTGAAACAGTTAACATTATCTCCCCCTGGATAAAAAAGGATTGTGTGACATTAAAGTAGTTCCTGGCACTTTCTGAGGCTCTTTCCTGAAAGCACTACCTTTTGTCTGAAGATTGAAGCCCTAATCCTGTAGAGAATGAAATGAAACCTCCTGAAGGCAGTCCTTGCAGGATGGCAGCACTGACTTGTTTTTCCTCTGCTCAAGGAACCTGCTGTGACCCATATTCAACCCATGTCTCACAGGACCACCCCAGGTGCACCATTTCCTCCACTAAGAGTTACCACCTCTGACTCAGTCGATGTTACAGAAAACTTTGTTCCCTTGCAAGCAGATTACTTTAATTATTTTCTGCTGCTAATGCTGGCAGCATGAGGTACCTGAGAGCAGATTTATCTGAACCGTGCCTAGTTAGACTTCTGTCTCCCAGGTGCAACACAAACTCTAGTGGGGCAAAGGAAATGCCAGGGCTGCAAACACAGAAGCATTAGCTTCAGTCTGCAAGGGCTCACTTCCCCTGCTCCTTTTTACTTCAAACAGCTTAGTGGAGATAATTGCTACTTGCAGACATCCTCCCTCCTAAACCCATTTTCCTACAATCTGTAGCATCCTATTTCTTTTGGTGTTTGCAAAGATGCTTTTAGAGATTAAAAAAAAACAACACTTGGTATATAACTTGCCTCAGACCCAAACTGCATAGAAGAAACCTACTCTGTCAAAAAATAGATATGTCAGTGAACGGTTCCCAATTAATCAAACACAAGAAAACAGGTAGGCTGTTTGCCTGGCAGTGCTGACTACATGTATTTTCTCTCATTAGTCCATGTTATTTTGCTATTGTTTCCCCCACTGTGAAATTGCTATATGAATTTCCAGCTGGAAAAAATATAGATTACTTTAAGTTTCTTGGGAGTAGCAAGCATTTGTAATTTAGTCACACCGTGTCATTCCAGGGCAAGCAATATGATCTGACACTTTGTTTACAGTATAGAGATGTAATAGAAATAAACGTGGTATGGTATAGAATTATCCTGATCTTGAAAAGCAATAAGTGATAGCCACCAGATATGAAACAAGGGGAGAGGGGTAGCAAGCTGGCTGAAAGATAGGTGTTTATGTAAAACTCAGATTTGAAAACTTTCTCCTCTTTTTACAAATGACATGAGTACAAAGGGAACCTCACTTATGGACAGAGATTCTTCTTCATGGCAGGTGATTTTGTTAAAGAACTTTGAAGTTACCACCACCTTCAGCTAAGCTGTGTTTTGCCTGGCCTTTCACCTGAGCTCATAAAACAAACTATGGGAAACCACAGCAAGGATAAGAAAGCAGGAAAGTAAGCAAAACACCCTTGGTTTGGCAGAATATGGCACTGATGTTTTGGAAAGTACATTTTTTCCTAGAACCACTGTGGAAATTATCCTATAGACTGAGCTGATGTTAGGGAAAGGGAAGTGTGACCCTTTTTTGTTGATTCCATTTTCTGGATGAGATGTTACCATGCAGCACTACTAAGACCTGATTCCCTGGCAGTTTTTGCCCCAAGTATACTAACGTTAACTTTTTAGCAAAGCTCAAGTTTAGGCAAATACTGTACATCTGTGGGGTAAGATTGAGCTCACATTAAATGTCAATGTCTGCATGTGCACAGGCTGTCTGAGCTCCTGCTAGAACGAATGAAACTCTTGTCACCAGCTGATGGGAGAACAGCAAGTGGTGCAGATGGTCACCCACTAAGTGTCAGTGGAAGAGGGAGCTGCATCATCTCTTGGGCTCTGCTCTCTAGATTGCCATGGGCTACAGTGAGCGATGACTGTGCAAGCAAACACCCAACAGTAAACACCTATGTTTTGGTATCATAATGTGCTCAGTCAGCCTCATGTCTGCATATTCAGTAATGAGTGAAACAGTGAAGCAATGCCCAGAGGCACAGTTTTCTACTTCTCACATCGCTGCAGTCATCTAAAAAAATCGCATGTCCAGCTAAATGGGAAAAGAGGTGATTGGAGGCAGGGCAGCAGTTTGGCATTATGACACTTCTGCTTTAGTGTAGTGAATCACCTCTTGGAGGTGCTCATCTCTTTCTGTCAGCTGTAGAATGATTCCTAGACAACTGGCTTTCACTATATACCAAAATTAGAGGCTACCATAATTTAATAACTCACCCTGTGCCAGACTCTCTGAAACAATATACTAACAGTAGCTACAAGAACCTCACTGTAGCTGGTGGGGGAAGCATTAGTTCAGTGCAAGGAGATATTTTAAGTCTCCAAAGCGAACCCTGATGTGTCTGTGGGGTGTGGGAAATATAACACTGTATTCATTTCTTGCTGATGGCTGTGTTAGGAGCTGATGGTCGTGAGCACTGCTCCAGAGAACCAGACTCACACAAAGTGGCTGAGGACAAATTTGGTTTTTGGTAGATAAAGCTCCATGCACAGTGGACATGGCAGCACCTGAATGAAAGATACTACATACATATGAAAGAACTTCACATATTAAGAGTGATACAGATTAAGGCTAAAGTCTAATTAGTTACTGAGCCCAGTTCACTCTGAAGTCAGCTCAGCACCATTCTTATGTCAAAAACATCACGTGAATGCTCTCCCTGCTCCTCTCTGACCCAAGTAGTGTCCAGGTACCATAGACAGCAAACAGCGGATGGCAGCATTCATCTTTCACATGATACTTCTACTTTTAGCTCTAAATGAAAAGACTCATTTTGCTATAGTCACAAAATGATAGAGAGGTGTACAAGGGCTACTGAGACAAAGGAAATGTGGAAGGTTTCTTCTATCAGTTCTCTATATACAGACATTTACAAAATGTAAATTGATAATAGCCTCTCATACAGAATACATTGGCCAGTATAGGAAACATAACTTGATGTTTTTCAAACGCTGCAAGCACATTTAAATAAGAAGTGTACAGACAGATATGCCATCTAGATGTATAATATTACAGCTTTGAGATCTGTGGTTGTGTTAGCTGTATTTACTGCCTGTAAGCAGTCCTTCCTGTTAAGTATATTCATTGCATTTTACTTGAGCCAACATTGCTCGATATTCATTAGGCCTACAAATTAAATGTGCAAAATTAAAATTGGATAATCTCACTATCCTGCCATCTGTTATTCAACTTGAAAGTAGCAGTGCATCATGCTGTTTTGTTTGTTTGGGGTTTTTTTTTCCTTCAAATATTCATTGCAGACAACAAACCACTATAGAACCTCAGGCACACAAGCTTCGGGACGGTGCCTAAATCCAGCCTGTTTTATTGCAAAAGCTTTGGAACCATTGTAAATTCAGCAAGAAGTGTTTTCTGCTAAATGCACCCGAGG
Source organism: Mesitornis unicolor (assembly GCF_000695765.1). NCBI lineage: Eukaryota > Metazoa > Chordata > Aves > Mesitornithiformes > Mesitornithidae > Mesitornis > Mesitornis unicolor. The sequence continues at coordinate 41,405 of NW_010197442.1, read as the reverse complement.
CGGTGGTGGAAAGGGTATGCGTGGCGGTGCCAAAGCTGAGCACTGGAGGGCAGCGGCTTCGCTCCTGCGGAAACCTGGGGGCTTCTGGGGCTGGCACCGGGGTAGGATACATTTGTTTTGCAAACAGAGTGAGTGCTAGCAAATCTGAAAAGGTGGTAAGAGGACGGTAAGGTTCTTTGTCAGCCCATATGGAAGGAAATCAGATGGTGTAGTTACGGTTCTGGCACAGTTTTGTTAAGTCAATGCAGCCAGAGTGATTCTTTTTGAACATTTTTAGAGCTAGAAGTTCTCCTTAAGTTTATAGTAAGAATACTATACATTGAAGATACTCAAATGTCATCTCAGTTACCTCAGTAAAAAAATATTGGTATTATTTTTTAATATATTTTAGAACTAGCTTCAAACTTCTGAACCTCAGTAGAAGCCATTGATGCTAATATTTGGTGTCACCTGATATATTGCAGGAATGGCTAAAAGACATACTGCCTTTATGTAGTGATTATCTGAAGGGATAATTAAAGTGCAGGTAAAGTTAAAATACAGATAAAAATTTTCTTATCTAGAAGAGGTAAACCAGGCCATCAGTGTCATATCCCTATCTATCCCTAGAGATCCATTGCCTGATGGGAAATTCAGCTCAGAAGAGAAGGCCAGTAAAAGTCTAATTTTAGTGCTGAAGTAGGTTTTTTTTTTCAGACACAGAGTGAATCAGGGCTAAAGGGGCATAAAGGCCATCTTTGTATTCTCCTTTTTGAGCTGTCATAGCTGCAGATCTGATTATTGCTGTAAAGGATTTTTGATAATTTCAGTGAAGGATCACCTTTGCTGAGGAGTGAATTTCATCCTAATGCAGAGGCTGTATTCCTTGTTCCAGTGATACAAAAAGGTACAAGACAGCTGTCAGGAAAGGTTAGTGACCCCTATTAGAACAAATAGACTATGCTGGGTATTTGGAATTTCCAGTAACTTTTGTCACGATTTTTGTGGCTTCTGTTACAGTAGGATTCACTTCTTGATCTCTACAAAATCCTCTTCTGAGCTCTATAAATCCTTAGTATCATGATGACCACATGAGATTAACTGCAGTGAAGCTGTGATGGAGCAATCTCATTTACTGGGAAGCACCTGGGTAAGAAAGGTTAATAGAAACAACTAAGAGAGGGCATATATGACACAGAGCAGTACTAAAACATTGTTTCAGAGGTATATGTTGTAGAGAACATCTGCCTGGGTTCCCTGTTGATGTCTGCCTTTGCCTACTCATTCCTATACAAGCAGTAAATTCTTGTGTGGCACTAATTACTGATTATGTTTCATGTGTAGATTCATTCTCTCCCCTCCTTCAAAGAAACTTATAAATAATGTGTTCTTATGTTATTTTCTAATGGTTAAGAGACATTTTCTGCCATACTGCAGATTTCCTTTAAAGCTGCTATCTGTAGTAGTCTAAAGTAATTTTAAATCCTGTCTGATAGATACTTAAATGATGGTGCAAAGATTTAGAACAGATGTAGCATCACGTTGGTGTTCTAAAGAAGTTCAAAAGAAGTCTGCTCCATTAGATGATTTACAAGAAGAATAAAAGGTCAAGGAACTTGTTCTTATCGCATCCCTGCAGTCTGAAGGACTATTACACTCTTAAGTCCCAGGCAACTTAGAACAAACTGAAACCAAACTGTACAGCAGCTAATTGTACCTCAAGGCATTTTTTTAAAGGTTACAGCTGGCACTGGGCAGGAACTGGGAGATCTGATGAGATATCCCCTCCTCCCCAAACACCATGGGGATCGCAGGTGCTGGAGATGAACTTTGCAAGTCAAACTGCAAACTGTTGATCTTTTGATTCATTACACAACAACAATAACAAAAAGAAATCTCCTGGGTGAAAAAAGGGTACAAATAAATTTATTCACCAGGACATTTCAAATTCTGGGATAAAGCACATAAGTATATTGCTGTATATTTTTATAACATCTAAAACTAGACGGAATACAAATTACTGGCAGCATACACTGTGTTCTGATATGTTTTGTAACCTCATGTGAGGTGTTCAGCCTAGACACCACCAGTCACATCTTGGAGCAAGTAATGCTGGAAGGCTGGTTGCTCCTATGAGGGGAAGGGTCATTTTGAATTGCACTGTCAGTTTTTAGTTTGTGGAGTGCAAAGGACTTTTTATGTGTGTGTGTGTCTGTGGGTCTGCCTATGTGGGGAATTTTGACTCCCCACCAGTCTTACATTAAGATAACTGTGTATATTTGCAGCAAGCAATGCCATCCTGTACAGCAGCAGATACAGAGATGCCAGAAGCAGTAATCAGCTCCCCTGCTCACCCCTCTCCTAGACATTACCAGCTCCACAGGGGGGATGTTTGAGAGGATTGTATACCCACTTGGAGCCACTGGCATTTTTATCTCCATTCTTTAGCATAACTGAAATGTTATAATATGCTGGGCTGTAAATATGGCAGCATGGATGCAGCCATGTGGTCTGCTCAGACATTCCTTCAAGGGAAACTGAGACCTGCAGAGAAGAGGCAGCAGAAATGTGACAGAGGAAAGCATAGAGGAGCTGCATTACCAGCCCAGCCAAAACTTGTTTGCCTGTCTCCCTGAAACCTTTGCTGTGTGAGAGTTTGATGACACCATTGTGAATATGAGAGATTTGACTCATATGTTTGTGCTACACCACTCCCAAAAGAGTAATGTACAGCCACCCCAGAGCTCTTAACTAGGTTCAAGGACTCTCTGAGCTCTTCACTGGGAAGGAGCAGGAAATAGTTACAGCATCCAATCTGTTTCCCCCACACCACTTGGTATTTAAGATCAATAAATACAAGTGTCCAATTCAATGCTTCTTGCTGGTACCTTTCAGATGCATTCAGGATTGATGTTGCCAGGTTGGCACCAAATGTTCCTGCTACAGCCCTTTCAAATCTCTTGCCAAACAAGATGAATAGCTGTGTGGACAACCTGCAGAGCCATGGAAAGCTAATCAATGTCTGCCTCATTCTCCAAATGCTTTATGTGCTTTCACAGGTAGTGCAAAAGTCAATATCCAAACAGAAGACCATTGCCACACATTGTCATGCCCTTCTGAGTGACTGTTTAGATTTGCAGATGGATTTCCCTTCCCTTGGTTCTTTATGGCAAAGCAAGTCACATACTGTCAGGCTCTTCGTAGATGCATCATGTTTCTTGTAGGCTTCTGTGGCTAAATCTAGAGAAAACAGGCATTTAAAAAGTCACCAGATCCAGAAGAGGGTATTAATAAATGAAGACACACCAGCCTTGATAGGTTAGGTAAGATCGCTGGATTTCAGTGGCAGGCAATTAGAAGAAAATGACTGATGGGGAAATTCATCTTACTTAACTTTAGTCCTCCAAAAGTCATTTGGTCTAAACTAGTGATTTGGGATGCAGTCTGAGTTAATGGAGAGACATGCCTTTTCAAAATGTGATCTATGCCTTCATCAGAACATGTCTCACTCGGGAGAGATGAATAACATGTTGAATGTACCCATTTTTCCATATGGGCAGCAGTAGGAATCTCTGATGAACTGCCAAACTTCTAGAAAGTCAAAGGGTCCCAGGACCCTCAGCAACTCAAAGAAGAGCATGTACGGATTGATTTAGTGTAATAGTATATAAAGATGTAGGAGCTTAAGCTCCATTTCCAAGGATGGTTTGGGTAGCAAACCACATCATGGCCTTGTATATCAAGGGACTAAGGTTCCTATTTGCCTGTTGCCTCTGAAAATGGAAACCAAGCTCCTAAATCTCTTGACCCTTTGGGAAATCACAGCTACTTCTGAAAGACCTTGAAATTAATAGTCCTTGCACTACACTGCAGCAGCTTCAAACAGTATGTTGAATAATGTGATAATTTGAAAAGTTAACTGAAGGATGAGTTATTGTTTTAACTTGAACACCAACAGTGAGTATATTTCCTGACCAAATCAGTTTCATAATTTTCAGATAAATCTCTCAGTAGGGAATATCAAGTTATTCTCTATAACTTCAATTTTTGATGGGATAAAGTACCTTTTAAAATGGTAATGCTGCATATTGTGAAGCACTTTCTTCCCCTTGTAACCTTTGGAAAAGGATAGGGCTCTTAGTTCCTTCATTCCTTCACAACAGGAGCCATATGAAGCATTAATTTTTGAAGCATTAATTTCTGAACTATGCAAGTCTGTATACCAGTCTGTGAAGTCAGACCCAGACTAAGGTTTCTGCAGCCCATTTCAAGAGTCTTCAGCCTCGAAAAGCATGGTGGCAATGAAGTATTTAGACAGAGGCTGTACTTAACATACATCCTTTATGAATAAGACTATTATATACTATAGTTATATAAGCCCCAGCAAGAAAGATTTAAGAGCACTTGATTGCTAGGAGGTGGTGTCATGTTTATGGACTTCAAGGTTTGCCAGGGTATTTGTGGTATGTGTTTAATTTAGCAGCACTGAACAGTAAGTGCTTTCAACAGCTGCTTACTGAGAAAGCACATCTAGAGTGTTGCACAAGGGCTCAATGTTGCACATCTTTCTGTACTTACAAAATTTAAATCCTGAAAATTATTTCAGAAACTGCAATCTGTCAGGACTTTCAAACAGAGCCATAAAGAATGGGGAACAATGTAGAAAAATACAAAAACAAAAGAAAAGATAAATAATGATGATGCCGGTATATCCTGATCAGATGATCCTGAATAGGGATATAACAAGAAATCATACATAATTTCAAATACAAATGGAAATAGAAAGAGGTCAGGATAAAAGAAAACAGAGTAGGAGTAATTGCACTATCACACGCTCCACCCACAATGACCAACAGAATAAGGACCCAGGAAAATATTAGAAGTGCTCAGTTGCATTGACATACAAAATCTGTGGAAACACTATAATCTCACATTGCCAAAACATGCTAGTTGCTAATTCATGCTAGATCTTTGCAGTTTATATAGCTCATAAACGATTAGGAATAAGGGACAGTCTGTACGGGAAAGTATGAAGAATGTATACAGACTCTCTAAGGCTACAGATTTGAGCAAGCTTAGTTAATAAACTTTCATACAGATGTAGAGAAAAATCATTCTCCAAGTAGCAAAGATCAAAAATTTACAAGGAAAGATAGTGCCAAGTATGTGCAAAATGCACAAACACAAACCAGGAAATTAAAAGTAAAGGAAGACTTTTGGAGAAAAACTTTCTAACAGTTAATGTTCAATATATTGAGCTATTTGCAATAACTATGGCTAGGGAAGTCATTATGCCAAGTTTGCAGACAAAAAAAAGCCAAGTAAAAATGTACTATACTGAGGCAGCAAGCAGTGACTCACAGGAAGACCTTCAAAATAATGTAATACTAATTAAAAATAAATTATGGTAAGACCAGGTTGGCATTGGGTACAAAGGCAAAGCAACAGCATCCACACAAAAGTAACTGAATGCCAAATGTGCAATATAGGTTACAGTATCTTAATGAACACACAAACTTCAACAAAGCAGCATCAAATTAAACAATATGATAGCATGATCATTACAGTGCTAAGATGAGCTCAGCCAGAGCACAACAAGGAAACGTATACAGACTGGAGGATTAAACAGTGCAAGCAACTCAGAAATCAAGGTTTTCACCTAAAACAAATACATTCATGCACTCATTGAAACTAGATCTGGATGAATTGTTCACACTATAGACAAAAAGATTCACCCATCCAGGCTGGCAGGCTGTGAGGCACCATGTGGCACCATGGCCCTGCTGTTGTCACATGAACTCATTTGGAAATCCAGGCCAGGACAGACACAGCTGAGGAAAGAAAGCTATTTATGAAGTTGCTATTTAGCTTTATGTGAGAATACAGGCCTTAGGATAAAATAATGAACTTCAGAAGAAGAAATTACACATGCACGATCTTGCACCTCTCTCTATCCCCACCATACTTGAACATCATCATCCCTTCTAAAAGGTGTTTAGAAAGTTTAATCTTATTTTTCCTCTTCTTTGTAGCCTTTTAATTCATACTGATAACATATGTGGGAAAACCCTTGATTGTTCCTGTTCTCCCAAAGCCATTATGGTTGAGAGACAATAAAACAGTAAGAACAGGCCTGCAAGGACAAAATCTCTGTTTTATGGGTCTAAGTGAAAGTTCATCTTTAAAAACGTCATATTAACACTTCTTTTTTTTCACTCCATTTGTTCTTCTTTGCAGCAGTTCTGAACACTGCCAGCTCAAATGACTTCAGAGACATCTTAGGTGTCCACCACAGTGGGTCAACTGAGCTGGAAGCAGCAGTGGGTCAGTGCCAGTGTCACAAGCTGTTTGGTTTGGATAACTGTATTTTTAAAGCCAATGAAATAAGAAATATACCTTACTGGGATATTCCTTTTAAAAACAAACAAACAAACAAGCAAACAGCAACAAAAAAACCCTTCTCAAACATTGTATGTTAGAAGAAGAGGAAAGATGACTGAGTCGAGAAGTCTCCAGCTGGTACCTATCCTTGTACATGACACATTAATTTTCCTTAGCTATTGATCTGCCATTACTTTTCATTTTAAAATCCTGAAGTATCTTGTTTGTTTCAGTGGTTTGGTTTTTTTTAACTGTTCATGCTCCTACATTGCATTGTATAAGAGCCATTAGAGGTTGCCTGAATTCTACCTCTTGTGAAAGTCGGTAGGTCATGTGCAATAACAAACAAACAAATCCATATTTTGGACAGACTCACCTTGCAAAACACAGCAACATGAAAGACAAAATACTAGCTTTGGCCGAACTCAATCCTGCAGCAAATTTGTATGTTCAGCAATTGAGCTGCTCTCAGGATCATTCAATCCACTGATGCCACAGCTACTGTGGCATGGGTACAATGTCCCTGGACACTTAGATGTCATTTCTGTGTATTGTCCACTACTTTAAGAGACCAATGTGGAAGGCAAGTGCAGTATTATTTTGAATGAATGAAAATCTTGATATAAGAGACTCTCACACTGAATGTTGCCACAAAGGCAGTTCCAGAGTGCACCAACCTACTAATAGCTCCCTGCAGCTCCCTCAGCCACAGGCAGAGAGGTAGGTGAACTTCTAGAGTCTTCATTGTCTTCTTCCATCCCAGGCTCACAACAAGCACCTTCCCTTCTTTATTTTTCCCCTACTCTGAGACATCTAAGATGAAAACTTACTTCTTACTATTGCTTTGCAGATTTAAAGAGTTACTGTTTTATCTCCTAGGGTATGTAGCCCTGCAGTGTAACTTCTCAAGGTGGAACAAATGGTGGTTACTGAAAATTATAGGAAGATGTGTATTGGGTTTTTTGTGAGGGGTTTTTGGTTGTGTCTTTGGTAACAGGGGAAGGGCTATGGAGGTGGCCCTTTAAGAAGCTACCTGAAAAGCTCCCCCTTTTCATTTGTCAGACCCACCTCTGACCAGGGTCAAGCCAATCAGCGCCCCTGCAAATTCATGTATTTAAAAGGGGTGCAAGGCATGCTTCTCTCTCTCTCTGGCACCGGCCCTGATCAGCGTGGCCCCAGGTGTGGGTGGAGCAGCCCCGGCCCTGCCCGCAACTTAAGCTTAAGCCCTGCTGCAACTCCACCCCGAAAAAAAAGAGAGAGAGCTGGGAACTCCAGAACCATCAGAAGACACCTGCAGTGGAGAAAGGAGTGGGGCCCGAGGAGAACAACTTTGAAGAACACCAGGGTCGGCTGAAGGAAAGAAAGGAGAGGGAGGAGGAGGAGGACGCAGAGCCCAGGTTCCCCTTTTGCAACCTGTGGCGAGAGCCGGGTCGACTAGCCTGCAGCCTGTAGAGTTCACTGGTGGGGCAGGGCCACGTGAGCAGGTGGCTGCCCCTAAGGAAGCCGAGACTCCGGGCAGTGTGTGCTGGAGCAGTTCATGTGTGAGGGAAACTGCAGCTGTGGGCAGACCTGTATTGGATTTTTGAGAACTTTTTCCCTGATGGAAAGGGGGCCACGTGGAAGCAGAGAGAGAGACTGGGCTGAGCTTTTCTACTCCTGAGGAGCACATGGTGTGAAACCGGCTGCAACCCCCACTCCCATCCCCTTGCGCCTCAAGGCAAAGAGAGAGGGGGAAGGTGAAGAAACCAGGAACAAAAGCTGAGCCCGGGAAAGAAGGGAGGAGTGGTGGGAAGGTGTTTGACTTTAAGATCTGGTTGTATCTCCCATTGTTCTACTCTGATGTTGGTAACAAAATTGTTTTGGTTTTTTTATTCCTTATGATGAGTCTGTCTTTTGCCTGTGACCTTTTTAAGTGGTGAGAAGCCCTCCCAGTCCTTATTTTGACTACTCCTTTTCGAGGCATCATGGCGCTCAGTTAGGCACTGGGCCTAAACCACGACAAGATGCTAAGTAGATTTCCAGACCCTTTATTCTAAATTGTCTCATGGATAAAACTCTGCTGGCAAGCTAAAAGATTCACTTAGGAAAAGCATTTCATAATCCTTTGAGTAATGGTGACATGATATCTAGCTGACTTTAAAGGCCACATTTATGGCCACAATGAAAGAATAACATAAATGCCATGTGCCCAGTTATTTTAACAAAAATGTCTCCATAATGAAACCCACTTAAAAAAGTGAAATACAGTGATAGGAATGAAAGTTTCAAATCTCATTGCAATCAAAGAGCATAAAAATTCCAGCTCAAGTTAAAGTCAACTATCCTTCAGTCATGGCTAGATAAATAAATTGCATGCTTACCACCTATTTAGTGATACCACTGTCCTGAGAGGTAATAGTGCAGAATAATGTCCTACCAAATGAATAAACAATGTGCTGCTTGCAAAAAAGAATGGTTAGGGAAACATCATTTCCCCACAAACATGAGATCAGGAAGTCCAAATTTCCAATTGTCTTGTAACAAAGAAAAAAAAGGCTATTACAGCCATAGAAAAGTAGAATGCTTTGTGGAGAGAGGTTATTAGGACACTTTACATATGCTCTATTTCTATCTTCTCCTGCTTAAAAAGCTTTTTTCACTTAGGAGAAGAATCGAGCAGTTCTGGTTTGAGTCATACTCTCTACTCTCTTTCACAAAACAATTTATTCACTGTTGCCATGGAAATTATTTCATCTTTCCAACAGGAGGATTCCAGCCCTGCAGTCTTGGTTTTGTCAATATGGCCTGTGTTATGTGCCATAATCTCATTTTGCCACCCAAATTATGACAGGACTGGGCTTTGGTTGCCCTGGTTTCTTTGATCTATAGTGTTGTCAGTACTTGAAGACCTATTAAACATCTAAGCCTAGAAATGTTTGTGACATTTGCTTGGAATCTTTGGATCAAGAACTTTCCTGTAAGGTAATGTAATTCACAGAATCACAGAATATTAGGAGTTGGAAGGGACCTCGAAAGATCATCCAGTCCAACCCCCCTGCCAGAGCAGGATCACCTAGACTAGGTCACACAGGAACGTGTCCAGGTGGGTCTTGAATGTCTTCAGAGAAGGAAACTCCACAACCTCTCTGGGCAGCCTGGTCCAGTGCTCTGTCACCCTCACAGTGAAAAAGCTTTTTCTTATGTTCAGGTTGAACCTCCTATGCTCCAGCTTGCACCCATTGTCCCTTGTCCTATCATTTGACATCAGAGAGAAGAGCCTGGCTCCTTCCTCCTGACACTTGCCCTTTACAAATTTATAAACATTAATGAGGTCACCCCTCAGTCTCCTCTTCTCCAAGTCAAAGAGACCCAGCTCCCTCAGCTGCTCCTCATAAGGGAGATGCTCCACTCCCTCAATCATCTTTGTGGCTCTGCGCTGGACTCTTTCAAGCAATTCCCTGTCCTTCTCGAACTGAGAGGCCCAGAACTGAACACAATATTCCAGATGTGGTCTCACCAAGGCAGAGTAGAGGGGAAGGAGAACCTCTCTCGACCTACTAACCACCCCCCTTCTGATACACCCCAGGATGCCATTGGCCTTCTTGGCCGCAAGGGCACATTGCTGGCTTATGGTCATCCTGCTGTCCACCAACACTGCCAGGTTCTTTTCTGCATGGCAGCTTCAGAGAACTTGATAACACTGGAAGTGATGGGTATTAACATTCAACAGTATCTGAGTGAATCTCCATTTCCTGTAATTTCTGTTTTCTTATAAGGTCAGAAATGTAACATTCATCACATTTAAAGTATAACAGATCATGCAAAACTTAACTTTATTATTTATTTCTTCCTCTTTTATGTGAGAGTAAGCCTAAGAACATATTTTTATCTAAACAATGTATTCTACAAAACTTCTAGTAACCTCATCCAATCTTTCAGAAGGCATCAGTTTACTTTCAGAGGAAATAATAGAATGATCTATAATTTTGAGGAGTCTGCTATATTCCTAGGAAATGTAACATAACTTTCCAGAAGTGAAGAAGTGGTGGAAAGGCAGCAACCAAGTACAGAACCAAAGAAGCCAATTTCTTCTATTTTTAAAAGAGCATCAAGGTTTCTGGGTCTGAAGTCTCTGTGGAAGTAGAAAGGAAAAGGAAGGGGTATTTTTGAGATTAGCATACTTGCTTGGCCAGGCCTAAGATGTAATGCCTCAGTGCAAATTTTTGGTGGCTCTCTTCTTTAAAGGAGAAGGAAGGCCCTGGGAGGGTGAGAGCAGGGGTCTAGTGAGGACTATTTTCAAGGACTTGCAGTCAATCTGCTGCCCTTATTTATCTGAGGGTCAGTTGAGTGCCACCAGCTTCTGAGATGATCTAAGAGCTTGCTGACCCTGGGGTACATGGGGGGTCCTTTCCCCATCCTGCTCTTTCTCTCTCACTCCCTTGTCCGCCACCCCAGGTTTGCACCACTTCTGGTATTTGTAGGACTCTTCAAGGAGCTGATTCAATCCCATGGCTCCCACCACTTTTCTGCAGGACACCTTTGTGCTGTGCTAGTGAGGAGAGTAGGCTCTGGCACACACTGGGGCTAACTCAGAGGGAGAGCAGGTGTATGCAGCCAGGAGGAGAGGGAGGAGCAGGAACTCTCTCCTCCAGCTGCGAGATGCAGCTCACACGCAACTGAAGTGCCACGAACTGAAGTGGCCACAAGCCAAACACCTCTGCTTTCCCAGGCTTCCTTCTGACTTCCCTGCCACAGACCTCTGCTGCCCACACACAAGAGGTGAAGGAAAGTTCTGGCAGATGACGTTTGCTTGACGTTTGATGTTTTCCAAGGTCTTATTTTAGAATATTTTCCACTTATTTGATCTCCTCTTCTTTAAAAGATGGTCAAGATGACTTGTCAGCAATTTATTGTGGAAATAGAAGAGAACCAGAGAAAAAGAGATTCCTAACAGAGAATACTGCCAATATCTGTGTGTATTTAACCCAAGTCTATAAAATCATTGTACAAAATTGTGCACCATGGTGCTAGGCCTGTAGTTCAGCTGACGAAGCCACAGACAGAATTCCCAAGTACAAGACTCTGAGATTTCAGTGAGGTAAGCTGAGAGATAACTTACTACTAATGAATGCTTTTCTCCATAAGGAAGAGGATAAAACAAGTGCTGGTTCAATTTTATTTCTTACTGCACATAACTGTAGTCTTGACAGATACTTAGAGTCACAGAGTGGAATCATAGAGTAATTCAGGTGCAAAGAGACCTCTGGAAGTTATCTTGTCCAAGGCCCAACTCAAAGCAGGGACACTTTCAAAGGTACGTTGGGTTGATCAGGACCTTGTCCAGTCAAATTTTGAAAGTGTTTTTCTGCTTAAAAATGTCCCTCTTTCGGAGATTGTTTCAGGTTTTCCCACATACCCTTCTGTTAGCTTCCATTTTGATACAGGATTCACATCATTAATAACACAAAACAAGGGTACATTCATATTAAACTTCTAAACTCCTTGTTCTGAAAAAAAATGTGAGAAAAAGCATCAATTTATTGTTTTACTGTCTTGCAAGCAGTTCAGTACCTCCTGGAAGGGATAATGAACAGACACTTGTGTAGCACAAGGTTTCCTATTGGATTTTACTTTTCCCAACCTCACAGCTTTTTCATACTTCCCTGATGGTCTTTCAGGAGAAAACAGGCCTAGCATTCCTGTGTCTGTATCCCTACCTCTCCACTGCTGTTTCTGGCAGACTTGCCAGGGAAAAGACATACTCTAATCCTACTTTCAGTTGAAACGGGGTTTTACTGTGTTTCCTAAGGCAGACAGAGGCAGACAGAACACTCTCAGAGCCGCTAATGGAGAGCAGAAGCAGCATACATGCACACACAAACACAAATAGTCAGACCTCATAAGAGCATCGTGATTTCCTCACCATTTTCTGTGCTTCAGCTGTGACTCGTTTGCAAACACCAGTCTCAGCCACTGTACTTGTGGAGAATAACAAATTAGTTTCTCCCTTTGATTTTCACCAGCAGATTTTAAGCATCTGTTTGGGAGCTAGTGGAGTGTGATTTAAAGTTCAACCTGTTTTTTGTTTGTTTGTTTGCAAGGATTGCACGTCCAACTGCAAAATACGAGATTTCTCTTTAAAGCGCAATAAACTTCAAGTATTTTGATGAAAATTTTCTGTCCTGGCTTTCACTCTGCTTCACACAGAAGTCTCCTGGGCTTCTCGTCCAACACAAGGTAGTAATATGGAGTAAAGCAGTCTGATCAGCTGCAGTACCACATAAATCATAAACCGCAACTCAAAGACAGCTCAGAACTCCTTTAATTTTCTGGCTCATCTTCTTCAACCTTCTGGTGTGTTTTGTTCTAAACTCAACTGCTGGATGAAGTACATCCACCTTTCATTTAAAAATCCCTTCGTTGTCCATCTTTCTGCACACAGAGGCATAAAAGTTTCTTGTTAGAGCAGCCTCTACAGGGAGGGATAAATTACCTCATTGATTGAAGACTTAAAATTAGCAAGGCAGAGCTGATGAGTGTGAATGAATGTGTCCTTTCAATATTTTGGGGTTCTCTGTACGCAGCATGTCATAATATTACATTAAATTTTCAGATATCTTGTTGCCTTCTATGGCAAAAAATAGATAGTGAGAGAAGAGGGGAAACCATCAAAGAGAAGAAAAGTCTGAACAAAAAGACTCTCTGTTCCAAGATGCTGCTGACATTTCGACTATGTCATTCCCTTTCTATTCAGGCTCAGTGATAAGTGACTGATAGAACACAATGTGGTGGTGTGCTGAGTTCTGGCTTGGCTGCCTCTGCCAGTGGCATTGATTGGGAGATGACAGATGGAGCTGATAGCTTTAATGGTGAGCCTGATGCTTCCTGTTGTACTCTCAACTGCTTAAAACTTTGCAGACTTTTAATGGTTAATGCTGTCTTTCTGCTTCTGCATGACTTTTTTCTCCTTTTAAGTTTCACCTAATATAGTCTGGGTATTTCTCATAAAGAAGCTTCTAATGGACCACAAAAACCAAAACTGGGAGGAGTGGCTGGACAGGGAGCTGGACAGGCTAGAGAAATGGGCTGACAGGAATCTTATGAAGTTAAAAAATTAGGAAATGCAAAGTCCTGCATCTGGGGAGGAGTAGCCCCAGGCACCAGAACAGGATGAGGACTGACTGGCTGGAAAGCAGCTCTGCAGAGAGGGACCTGGGTGTCCTTCTGAACTACAAGCTGACTGTGTGCCAGCAATGTGCCCCTGCAGCAAAGATGGCCAACAGCATCCTGGGCTGCATGAGAAGATTCATTGCCTGCAGGTGGAGAGAAGTGATCTGTTTTCTCTGTTCAACACTGGTGAGACACATCTGGAGTGCCAGGTTTAGTCCTGGGCTTCCCAGTACAAGAGAGACATGGACTCACTGAAGCATGTCCAAACAAAGGCCACTGAAACAATTAAGAGTGGCCTTTGGAATATTTTACATACAGGGAGAGGCTGAGGAAGCTTGGACTGTTCACCTGGGAAAAGAGAATGCTCAGGGTAGATCTTATCCATGTGTATACATATCTGATGGGAGGGAATGAAGAAGAGAGACCCAAACTCTTCTCACTAGTGCCCACTGACAGGACAAGAAATCAATGAGCTCAAAACTGAAACATGAAACTCCATCTGAAGACATGAAAACATTTACTTACTGTGAGAGACGTTGTGGAGTCTCTGTGAAGATATACAACACCCAGCTGGATGTAGATTTGGACAAACTGTTCTAGCTGATCCTGCTCAAGCAGGGAGTTTGGACTAGATGATCTTGAAAGGCCCCTTCCAACCCCACCAAGTCTGTGATACTGAAGAAATCTTGCCACTCCTTAACAGATAATTTCTGGCTGTGAAACAGAATTTTTAAATGCCTTTATAGGAGTCTCCTGGTGTCAGTTGTCTTCCTGTTGTCACTGCACACTGAAGTTGCCAGGGATCAATAGAGTCTGGTGGGAATTTGATTAATAGGCAAATCCTACAGGTGCCTCCTGCAAGGAGCACATGTCATCTCTGGGCTGCAGGCACCAAATACAACTTGCCCTACGTTTGCTGCCTGGGGCACTGTGGTACAAAGCTCAGACACAGAGAGCAGGCCTTCTTCAGGCTTGCAGGGCTCTAACTGCTGGTGCCCTGGAGGGGAAGAAGAGGAAGAAGCGTAACTTGACTACAGCAAAGTGATATATCCTACACAGGGAAGAGACTGCAATAGCTGGAGAATGAAATGGAAAAAAATCCAGTCTAGAGGAATGAAAGAGAGTAACAAGGCTGCAGCCTAGGGGGATCTGAGAGACATGGTACAGATTGCACTCAAGTGCAGATGTAGAGGGAGACCAAGGGACAATGTCAAAGAAAACCTGAGCTACAGAATTTTGTGAGCTTAATGTGATTTCGCTACTAATTACTTCAACTTGTTGTTCTGAAGCTAATGCACATCTTATCCCCCCACCACCATACACAGATGCATACATGTGAATTCTCCCCACCAGGCTCATCAGATGAACCCTCTTAAGATGCTTTGAAAAACCCAGTCTTTATATATAAAGTCCTGTAGGTTCTTTTGATATGAAATTCTCTGGAGTGTCCCATTCATCTCCTTTTCTTTACTTTGTGGAAGTACTTAGTTTTTATATAATATTCAGCCCTGATTACAGGGTGCAAGACTGTTGGGTAGGGTTTTTTTCTGCCTAAAGAACTAGTTATGAAAGAAGACTAGGTTTGGGTTTTCTCCTTTTATGCACAGCAAACATACAATTTTGTTACCAGTAGCAACAATCAGCTCAGAAAATGATTAGGCTTTTAAATGACTGGGTTTTGTGAAAAAAAACATAAACAGGAAGGTGTGGGCTGTTTCTGGGGTTTATTGAGACTGCACTAGAAGGAATTCAGGGAAGCGACAGAGTGCGATTCCTACACCAGTTTCCATGTGGATTCTGTTAAGTCAGAGGAATTCCTCCAAATTTATGAAATTTGCAAAATTTTAATTGAGTGTAAAATTTGGCCCTTGCTGTTTTTCAGGACAAGAGTTGGATTTCATCAAACTAACTGATCACTCTTTTGCAATTTTGAAAGGTTAATTATATTGTTGAGCAATATTTTAATTTATTCTGATTTGTCTCATCTGGATTCATTCACCTAATAGTTTTGCATATCTTTACATTCATTACAGTCCATTAAGGAAAAAACCTTTTAACAAATACTCATTTGTGTCCACTTTCACCATTTTCTTCTTGAACCTCGTTCTTTTCCAAATGTCAAACTCTTTAAAACTCTTGTCATGAGAATGTTGTCACCTTTTTGTGAAAATCGTATTCAACATTTGAGCTCTGGCATGGAATGACAAGTTATTCAGAAGTCTTATCCCTTTCAATAGGTACCTCAGGGAGAACTTAAAGGGGTTTGGTTTTTTGCCTAAAACTACAGTTTTCCCCATCAGTTTTTAGCATCATTCCACTGACAAAAGCTAGTATATGTCTACTGACTACAGTTTTCATCTGAGATTATTTGACATGACCAAATAATGGCCAGAAAGAATGCAAAGGTATTTCTTGTGCTTTGTTGGAGCACCCTGCTCTTGCACTGTGCAGAGCAAACACACCAGTCTCACTAGTGTTCATTCACAACTCATGGTAATAGAAAGGGTATATAATGGCTAAAAATACTGTCTTAGATGCTTATGTAGGGGACATATCATGTAAGCTTGGACTTCTTTGCATTAACTTTCATAAATGTTTTGAGAACAAGTCAAATAATTAATTTCGTTATTTGTGCTGTGGTACTGCCTGCTTCCTTGGGTGTGCTGGTATTCTGAAAATATACAGTAAAAAGATATTCCTTGACATAAGGGCCTTCCAAGTTTAGAAAAAAAATAACAGCAACAGGTTACAGCAAACAGACACATGGACACTAGGAAATAATTAGTTAAAGGAAACCAGCAAAAATGCTGTGAAAGTAATATGTAAAATTTTTATAGGCACCATAGCAAATACGAGAGTGTGCATTCACCTGGGGCTGAAATAGCCATTTAGGGTAGCTGCTAATGATAGCCGTCAAGTGATAAAGACACTTTTTAACATCCAGGTAAAATTGGAATAGGGATGTTTATTCAGTTATCTGATATTTCCCAAATAAGCGTGGAAAAAATATATGAAACAAAATGGGACTTACTATTGCACGGTGCTATATGCTAATCTCAGCTCTGTACCTTCTCATGCATGTTTTTTAGAGTCTCAATAGTGGTACTTTTCTGCTTTTATTTGTGCATTGTCCTTGTGGCCCTATACCTGGAAACCCCAATAGTGTTGTCAGAGCGAGCTTTCATGGGAAGGAACTACCACTTTGCCCCTCTTTTTCCTCACTCTTTACCTCTTGTTTCATAGACCTTAGCTTATACTGGATAAAACTAAATATATTGAATAACTAAGTATAGAGCAGTAATTTAAGTAGTCAATCAATATTATCCAATAATTTTTGAGCACAGAAGTTTAACAAGTAGCCAATGTGCAAAATTTGCACCCAATTAATATAGTCCAGTCAGTGTTAATAGCACAAGTGAAAACAATAGGAAGTATGAGTGGCTCACAATGAAAAGTATATAGTGCTAGGGGAAAAAAAATGACAAAAACAATCATTATCCTTGTCATCCTTACCACCTGCTGCAGTGCACAGCCCAGCCTTTGAGGAGGAGGAGGAGGAGGAGGAGGACAGTCACCTGGGCCTCTACCTCTTTCTCTTCCTGGCTGGGCTCAAGGAATAAATTTGCTTCTTCTCTTCTCTCCTTCTCTCCCTCCCCCTCTGCTCTCCCCCTTATGTTTTTATTTTTCTCCAGAAATAACTTGCACTGTTGGAGTGGACATATGTCATCAGCTACAGACCCCA
The DNA here is from genome assembly GCF_000695765.1 of Mesitornis unicolor. Taxonomy (NCBI): domain Eukaryota; kingdom Metazoa; phylum Chordata; class Aves; order Mesitornithiformes; family Mesitornithidae; genus Mesitornis; species Mesitornis unicolor. The sequence goes on along the minus strand of NW_010197442.1, from coordinate 24,154 downwards.
CTAATAAGTGTCTCTGCAATGTGTTCCTTTCTCACTATCCTTTGTGTAGCATCACCATTTTCTCAGCTTTACTGTCTACCTTTAGAAATTCTGGGCTTGACGGGAGTTTTTATTATCTCCTGCACTTTGACATAAAGGCTGATTATCTGATTAAAGTGTCTATAATGTACACTCTGTTATCATACCCTCTGTATTTGAACCGACCAAATAAATTTCTGTCTTTTCTATCTGATTTGCAATGATCCATTAAAGTCCTCCACCTTCAATATCTTGTTGAAAATAGCCTTACTCTCACTTTTGCAAGATATTGCCAATATCTGCACAGCACCAAAGTACGACAGTTGCAATTTATTTATCTGTGCATCAGGTTTTAACTGCAGCGTGTCCTCTTATCACCTAAGAAACAATTGCAGACTAGAGTTTTGTATCTATACCATTTCTATGAATAATATGTATAACTGAATTTAGTCCATCACTTGATATAATTCTGTCACATGAACGTCAAAGCAAAGGATCTCTAAAGCAAACAAAAAGAAGAAAAATTATAGTCATAACAAAAATGGTTCCAAGAGAGAAAGAGAACCACAGATCGAACATTCATTGGAAAGCTTTTTTTTTACCAGGTAACAGGGAAAGTAATATGGCTCATCAAGAGCTAATAAAAAAAGAGTGTTAAAGTACTGATGGACTTCTGGAGGGCAGATAAGAGAATTAGCCTGTAGGCCTGTTTGGGAAGAACAGACTGACTGAGCAATAGGCCATAAGGTTTGGCTTAGGCAGCTGGATCAGTCCCCATCTTGAGTTTAAGAAGTTTTTAGCATAAAACTCAGGCTCATAGGCCTTACACTATCCTATTTCACACTGCTACATACCTTTGACTGAGCAAAGGAGAACTGTTTGAAGTAACTGTCTTGAATCCATTTACATGACTGAAAAGTAGGATAACCTATTTATCTTTTCTTAGTAGTCAAATCATGGGATTCTGCCTTCAGACATGTGAAGGAAGGGAAGTCCATTACTGGAAGATGCCCATGACATATGAGATGCAGTTCATACTGTACCTGGGGAAATACCTTACCAAGAAAAAGTCTGAGAAACTAGGTAAGCATGTTTTTATTGTAGCAACTGAGGATATGTTACAAAATTACTGTGGTTATTGAGCCGACCTTATTGCCATGTTACCACATAATCTGCAGCCTGTCCATCCTGCAATTGAGGAAGAAGTAATGTTGTTAAAGAAGTGAAAACACATACATATTCATAAGAACATGGGTCAGAATTTCCATTCGCCAAACTAGCTCTGCAGGTATTACAGGCAGAAAAAGGTTACAGTCTTCAAAAGTAAAAGATTAAGAACAAGCTGAACTATTGGAAAAATCTTGGTGAATTCAAAGCTCAACACAAAATTTGTCTGCGTAAAGTTTTTTGAAATGTAAAATTCTAAAGAAGTAAAAAACTGAATTGTGAAACTGTGAGATATTGCTCTGTATCTCGAATTAATATCTCCTAATATCTTAACTTGCTTATTTTTAATATTTTTCTTGTGTTTTTTTTTAAGATAATGATAATAATAACTTGTGAAAAGACTCTTTTTCTACTGGAAAAAGATAATTATGAACTTTCAGAAGGATTTTAAAATTTTGGGATTCATCCTTGCGAATCCAAATACAGAGAGTAACATCATTATAGAATATTGCTTTGTGTGATTTTAATTTTCAGATGTTCTTTTTGTTTGTTTGTGCTAGTCTTTTTAGCATATTTTACTCATTAACTAAAAAGAAGACACTCAGACTTTTAAGGAAAGCAGCTTTTATGAGGAAAAAAGCAGCTGTAAATATTATTTTGTTTTCCCCTAACAACCATTTAGTTTATTGGTTTGAATTTTTGAGAACTATTCAATTATTTCAAGCCTGCTGCATTTTACAGTGTACTTCTGATGACATGTTGAAATTATATCAGAGTCATTGTTTGTGATTGACATTATCACTGTCTTTCTTTAGTTTATGACATTTTTTTTGTGAGCAGGAAATCCTGATGCTGTCAAATCAAGTGCCTATGGAATTTCTAGAGATGTATGCTGCCATTCCTTAGGCAGAAAATAAATTGTTCTTTCACTGTTGCATAATCTGATTGACATACCTACACTGAATGGGCTTCTTTTTACCAAGACAATGAATGCCATCTCTCTTGTCATATTTCATAAATTCCACACAGTTGCATTACAGAAATCTGCAAGCATTGTGAAATTATGAGTGTGGCAAAAGGCAGCCATGGTTGGCCACTCTTTATAATGAAGGATGAAGTTTAAATTAATTTTGATGATTGCGATATATTTCCATGCAGGCATAAAAACTGTCACAATCTCTTTCTGCCTTTTTAATGGACATGCTCTGAAATAGATATTTCATTTAAGTTTAGAGAAAATATGCAATTTGGGCACTGGTTTATTTGGAGCCTAGATGCGGAGCTGACTGTCTGTTCTAGATTGTTCTTCATGTTGCTTGTTAGTGTATGAATTGGTGGTTAGTGTGCAAACTGACACATGGCTCCTCAAAGTCAGAGAAAAATAATTTTTTCAATAGGCCACTGATTAGATGCGGCTGAGTCAGAAGGGAATGAGTCACCACTCAGATGACAAGTGTAAATTTAGTGCCTAGGGTAAGGGAGGGAGCTTTTAAAAGCAAACACATTGTTTGGAACTGAAGAAATTGAAGCCAGGTCTCTGCCACAGGATTTTGCTGGCGTATCTGTATGGTCTAGAGGTGTAAGAAAATCACCCACAGAGTTGACACTGCTTTATTGGCAAAATCCATGGTGAAGACACAGGGAGGCTTAAAGAAGAGTGTTAGTCACAAAGCTGTTGCTGTACAGGGAAAGGATAGAGCTATGTTGACGAAAACAAAAACTCCTTGAACTAAGATTTTGCCAATGTGTGTTTGCGGTGCTCGTGTCTCAGTCAGCCTCTCAGAAAGTGGGAATCCCCATGTCTAGTTTCAAGATCGTGAATGGATTTAGGCACGAGCTAGCTCTCAGCAACACAGTATAAGCATTTGAAGATGGGAAGATCTAGGTGCTAGAGAACATTGTAGCCTTAGAGTATCAGTAAATTGAGTTATTTAGGCTGATATTTTGGAGCTCAGAGTCTCAGTTTCCCCAAAATACTGCTTTAAGTGCCCACATTCTTTAATATCATTTAAAGTACACAGGAGAAAAGCGGTCTAGATAAAACTGTCAAAAGGTAGCTTTGTAGCAAGTTACAGACTAAATATTAGTAGATCACACCAAATTGGCACAGTATTTCAAGTGAGATCTAACAAGGCACTCACTTATTGTCAATGAACATTTTGATTAATGGGTAGGTTGATGGAACAGAAGATCTTACAAAGCGTGTAGACTGTAAATGCCACTGGAGGACAGGATTAGGATTCAAGATAATTACTTGAGACTGCAAAAAAGGGTTTGAAAACAATAACAAAAATAAAAAAATCAGTAAACAGCAAAGATCAACTCAGGGAACGGAAAAGGCAACTGCACAAACGTTTAAAAAAAAAAAAAAGGACAAAAAAGACAGATGAGTGCACCAGTACCTTGGAGGAAAGGCACTGAAGTCTGTTGTGGACCATAAAGTCTATGACAGGACTACAATGCAATGTTGTTACGAACAAAGCAAATTGCCATCTGAAACAAACAGAAGTGTCATCTGCAGAACTTATGAAGCAATTAATCTTTTTATCTCCATATAGCTCGAGGCACTAAACTTTATGAGAAATGCAGTCACACTAAGAAGAATAACAAGAATACTGAGAGACTTTAGAAAATGTGATCTATCCATCAATGCAGAGGTAATTCAGTTTATTTTTGGAATAAAAAAGAAGTATGGGAGAACATGAGAAAAATTCCAATATTAAAAACATAGTTGAAAGTGTTGTGATACATGACTTTTCATTTCCAGGAAGTGAAAGTAAATAATAAATAATTTTCTGTAGGACAAGATATATTTTAGATATTATCAAATGTTTTCCTAACCACAAAGATCTATAAGCATCAATAAGCTACCTAAGCTGTGGCATCCCCATTACTGGAGGTTTTAAAGATCATCTCAGGAGACCTTTGCTGGGGAGGAGCATCAAGGTTCTTGGTCCTTGTCAAAACAAGGACAGAGATTAGCTATCCCATGATAATAACTCCCATCTTTGCTATAAAGAAAATGAACCTGCCTCTTCCCAGAGGCAAGCAACAAAAGCACAAGAGGCAACAAGCACATGTTGCAACAAAGGAAATTTCAATTAGATACAAGAAAATAATATTCTCTGTGTGGGCAGTTCAATACTGGAACAGGTTGTCCAGAGAGACTCTGGAATCTCCAAGTTTGGAAATTCAAAGTGCTGTTGGACAAAACCCTTGCTGCTGCTTTGAGCATGGAGTTGAACAAATGACCTCCAGACGTCTCATCCAAACTCAATTATTCTGTAATCCTGTGATTCTATTGTTAAGGCTTATACATGGAAGGGGAATGTCATATCAGCCTGAGTATAAAAGGTTGCTTTTAGTCCAGAGAAGTAAGAGTGGCAGTTGCATATATTGGCAATAGCGGTACATTATCTGCGGTCTGTCTGGGATCTTTTCTGTAAAACAAAAGAAGTTATTTATTATCATTATCTTCAATCTACATGAACAAAAAATACTGCCTTAAAATACCTTTCAGCTCCCCATCCCTTTCTCTTTACATAATCAAATGTATTGATATTTTTAATCAGAGAAGAACACAGAAAAGAGCATTATCAAAAGCTGCCTTGGAAAGTGACTTTACTGATTTGCCTTTGATCCCTGTCATCAAGTAATTAGCTTTAAAATTGCAATTTCAAAATGGTGGGAGAAATTATCTTTTACTCCATATTTTGTCAGGAAAGTTAGCCCCAGATTTGAATTGAACCTGACTACATTACTATGAGGTAATTAGAAAGGCAGGAACCTCCTTCACTATAACTATGTTCCCTTGTGTGTAGGATTAACTATTTCCTACATAGTAATTTAAAAAGGTTCATGGACACATAGCATGCTGTTTTCAACGAAAAATGAGAATTTTACTATCAGCTAGAATAAAAGTGTGGTTTTTGTTTGTTAAAGTTATTTTGAACTTATGTGAGTGTAGATGAAGATGGCATTTGGTCCAGTGTTATTTGAAGCAAAGCATTGGATTAATTTCAGTTCTGACTACGTGCACAGCAGGTCGTAGGAGATGGGTAGGTAGGCAGTCAGACATGATAGCAACAAGCTTCTAAATCTACCACAAGGCCCTCTGCAGACCTCTTACCAGTGAGTTGAGAATGGCATCAGTCATTTAGGAGTCCATTTTCCCTTCACTGGATCTGTAGACAGCCAGATAACCTTCTGTCAGTGTTGCTTTCCAGGAGAGAAAAGTCACAAAACGAGGCTTGTAAAAACCCTCAGGAACAGAAAAAGATATGCGGAGAACCAGTGATGTAGTTGAAAACAGACTTTGAAAACATCTAGGAAAACAGTAGAACAAGAATGCCTGCATATGCGAAGATAGATGCTTTTTATAACCAGTTTGGAAACATCTGGTGTGATCACAGCGCAGAGGAAGAGGAAAGAAGGTTCATAGAGACAAGAAGATTAACCTATGACAGTCAGTGGCAAAGGAGTTTCAGAACAGAGGAAGGACAAGCTAAATGAATTAACTAGGATTTCCAGTAGTTCTCTGAGGACTGCTTGAAGAAGTTGTTAAATAAATCCTCTTTTTATGGCCTGTTTCCCAGGAGAACTGCAGTCAGTGGTAAATGAAAATACACAGAGAATACCATCATTGTGTTCTGAGTGCAGGACTGAGATTAAAGGCTAAACCTACCTAGCACCTTCAGTCTTTGGACACAAGCTTGTACATGAATATAGGCTTCTGGTCAACTTGAGGTGATAGAAAAAAGTTTGATCTACTTCTTAATATGGGCCCAACATCTACCTATCCAAAATGCAGGGATCCAAACTAACCATGCCCTACCCATAGCGTCCCATCCCCTCACACATCTACACTCATGCTCCCACTACTTCTGTTGCTCTGACCTCAGCACTTCTGAGTCCTTTCCATGAGCTATTCTGACTTTCTCAGTCTGGCAAAAAACTAAACCAGAACACCTACTCCTAGGTGAACAAATTCAAGCAACTCAATGAGGGTTCACCTGCTGAGTGTCAGAGTCAATGCAACAAAAGTAAAATGACAGCACAGGTCCATGACAGATGGAGGATGAAAAGAGAGCTCTATGTAGGGAGCTGAGGAACTGAGTCATTGAGATAGTAAATCGTTTCAGCTGCTGAACAGGTCTTGGCCTTAGACACCTTTCTTGGCATGCAGTAGCTCCATAGGTAACATTTTCTCTCCAAAAATTCTAAAGGAAACTAGCTCAGTTAGACACCCCACTTTTAGATACTCACATCAGTATACATTGGACACCTGTACCAGAATACATCCCCATCCTTAAGCGAATGTAACAGGGTCAAGTTTGCATAGGTATAGGGTTTGCAAGATTGTCCCTAGGAGGATGAGGTATAGCAGTAGTCTGAATTCTCTCTGCCTTTCAAGTGCTGAAATCATGAGGTTGCCATGCTTAGTATAGGAAACAAATATACAGTACTGTGGACACACACAGTTGAATATGGAAGCAACACAGGAAGCCTGCTAAAGCATAGGTTCCTGGTCCTGCTCCCTAACCCAAACACAGTAACACTAGTGACACATCTTTCAAATCACACCCTCCAGCCCAAAGCACATGAGTCATGGCCACTGTAACGTCACTGAATTAGATGCAACGGTTTCAGTTCTTACAATTCTTCTCCAAAGGCAAACAAGATACTAGACAGCACTTCACAGTAACAAATAAACAACTGATAGGTTATAATAAAACATCATCATAAATTATCACAGCAACAAGAAACAGACTTGAGAAAGAAACCAAGAAAGGTCATCTTAATGTCAGGTGTTTTGGGGGAGTATAGTTGAATGTCAGAAGATCTCTGAAGCTAAGGCAATAAACATGCATAGCTGAGATGTACCAAAGACTCTCCTAAAACTCAAGTGATGTCATCAAGCAGATCACTTCTGAAGTTGTCAAAAAATCAGCAGCCTAATAAAAGAGATCAAGTAATTCTTGAGTTAGGCTTGCTCAGACAGTAACCATTTGACCTGCTGAAGGTGTCACAAAATGCAGCCTGCCAGATTAAGTGCATAAATCAGGTGTTGCAGTGCCCAAAGCATATTCCTTTAGTATCAGAGCAGAGATCCAGGCTACTTCCTCTAAGTACCCAGCTGCTTTACACAGCTCAAGGAGACACACATCTTCTCTGAATAACAACCCAAAAGCCCTAATCATTGCTTGGAGTGATGCCTAAAATAACCACAGGAAACACCACAGTCAGTCTGAACTTGACTTTAGGGGATAAACTGAAGGTTGCATTGAGGTTACTAATTAGTAGGGCAGCTAGACTACACATGAAATAAATAAAAAAAAAAAAAAGAGAAGAAGAACCTAGAAGACACATCTCCTACTTCCAGGTTAAGGGCACAAACTAAGGGGATATAAAAGAGCAACAGGAAGCAATACCATTCCCAGTTTCCATGGGACCTATCCTGCACCTTACCTTGAGCATCTGTCTGGATTTCAGGATGCCCACAGGTCCCTGTTGTTTTAGGAACAAAGTGGGCAAGTGGTATTGAAATTTATCTCACTAAGGCTTAGAAATCTAAAGTTTGTCTAGTTCTTACAGTATGAAACTGACTGCCTGTTTTAATCAGTTCCTCACAGTCAGATTACTCACAGGTGAGTTTACACTCACTGATTACTTTAGTGAGAACAGACTGAGTCTGGTTAGTTCTGTGAATTAGCCATTGTGTTTTCCATGATGTATACTGGACAGAAAATCTCTTCAGTGAACTCCAAAACCTCTACCAGACATGAATGTGAGCACTGTAAGAAAACAATAAAACCATGAGAAAACATGAAAATTCATCTGATTTTCGCCTTATAATCTTCCCATTTTTTACAACCATTATCTCCTCAAGTTGCACATCAGCTCTCTGAAGAGAAGCAGGTTTCAAACAGAGGCTATTTCACTTCCACTGAATCAAAGCTACTCTGTGGCAGGACACAGTGACCCCAGGAAACAGAGACTGATGCTATAGTCAAAGACACAAGAAGATGGCTCTAGAATGCAATCAGAAGTTAGAGCACATCATCCACATCAGTGCTCTGCTGTGCCTTTTTTAATAGGCAATGTTCACGTGCATTTTATCACACTCAGAGGGCAGCATCTCCCAACGTGTTAAGAGGCTATGGCAGGGTCTTGACTTGTATGTTACCCAGAAGGAGTGTCCTTGACTTACTGTTATCCCAAGGCAGACTTATTGCAGCCTGACTATGCTTATCTGCAGAGTAGAGCACAAGGTGATCTGCTGTGAAGTCTTTTGCATAGGATTGTTATCACCAAAACAAAGGCAAACAAGAAAATTATGATGGCCTTTTGAGTCATAGGGCAGCACTAAGTAATAAAGTTTTCCCCATTTAAAGTTGAACATGATCCTACCCATATCACTACTAGATAGATGTGATATAACTTATACCTGTGTTATGTGAAAGAATTGCAATTAAAACCAAAGTCTTACCTCCTTCAAACTCCAGAATTGCATGGCTGCCAGGGTGTTGGTTCCAGCTGTTTCTAGATTTCCTGTTGCCTTGATACCATTCACTGGCAAAGGCACAACTTATGTGTGGAGGTTAGATTTAATATCTGAGGAAGCAGGAGATACTCTGCTGAAAAGCCAAAACAGATGAAGGACTTCCACTTAAAGATGGACTTAGGAAAACAGGAAGCAGAAGAGTCAATAATTTTTTCAGGACTGAAGTGGGTGGAGTATTTTTGGGATGGGGGTTGGGTCTCTGCCCTTTGTCTTCACAAGGAGCAAATTTAACTCCATGAATTGATGACATTTATAACAAAACTGACTTAACTACACAATAGGCTACATCTCTATACTAAGGCACTGTATATACTAAGGCACCTAGTAAGTCAAAACCAAGCAATTCATAAATCCCATCAGTTTTTACCACCCAGGTTTAGAGGCTTTTGTCAAGTCCACCTTAGTGCCTGTCTCCTTTAATTGCTCGAAAATGACTGCTGGAGCCTCAGCACAATCATGGCTGGAAATAAACTATATTACACAGCGATTTCAGTTCATGATCGGTAGTCATGGTAACACCAAGCAATAAGGCTTAGAAAAGGAAATGGCCTTAAAGGGCAAATATCTGCACCTTGAATCAAGGCAAGTGAGATACTGAGGAGGTTTTGTTTCTTCAGAAGGAAAAAATATTATTTTTTTTTCCATCCCAGTTAATTTTTTAGATTCTGTTTTAAGGTAATTAGCTTTTTAATTTGTCTCACAGAAACTAACACTTGTGCTTTTTTTTGTTCTTAGTTGCATATTCATTATAGTCTTCATATTTAGCTGTCTGTTGTTTGAAGCACTTGTATATTGGGGTCCATACTGCTGTTTGACCAACAATAGTAATAAAAAATCTCTCTCATCTCAGCTTTTCCTTTTGGTTTGTGATTTGTTCTTACATGTTTAGTTTGGTGAGCAGCACAGGCTTGGTCCCTTTTACTTTAAAGCGATAAAATCTACTGTAAGATAATGTGATTTTGGCAGCTTTTTCAGTATTTTTCAAGCCCAATCCTGAGCTCCTTCATCTGTTGCACATCCTATAATATTAGCCTCAGTCCCATTGCCTGTAATTGTTTTGAAATGTGGATTTAGTTCTTTAAATATTTTCAAAGCTTTAAGATCACCACTTTTATTAGTTCAAATTGATAGTGCAAGTTTTGCTTTGCATGCAGTGTTGAAAGTACAAGAAAATCAAATGGACAAACAGCTGCTTTCCAAAGAATTCCATAAATTAACTACAAAGAAACACACCAATCTGTTAGGTCTGTTGGTTTCATTAACGAGAGACAGACATCATTAACTTTCTTAGGTGATAATCATATAGAAGCCTAAATATTTGATTATTATTCTTCTTCCTCTATCCAAAAGACAGCCATACTGCCACAGAAGAAAATTATACTGGTCTGACACGATTTGCTCTGAAGAAATCAAAGTCTGCTGCTGCTACCTATCCCCTTGTTATTTTTCCAGAGCTTCTAATAGTTTCATTTTCTCAGGGACTGAAGTTAAACTGACTATAGAAAAGTTACTGTATTATTCCTTGGATCCTTTTTTTTTTCCTTCCCTCACTAAAGACAAGTACTAGTAAGTAATCCATTCTCTCCAAGGGAACAAACTTGTTACTGATTCTAAGAGCATCCCTTCCTTCAGGTCTTCTTCATCTTAAGATAAAGTCTGTCAGACTGAGGAGAGTTTAAAAAATGTAATTTACCTAATTTACCCTCTAAGTTTTTCTTTCCATAGTCCGTCAGAGACTTCACCCTTTTGTTATTGTTCACAGCTGTATTAAGTCACAGTTGACTTTTTTGTTGAAGACAGACTCAAAAACACATTTACAATTTTCCTTCTTGATGCCCTTTTTTAGTCACTTTTCCTGTCCATTAGTTAGCAGAAAAGTATGGGCTTTGCTATTCCTCTTGTTTCTTATGTACTGATTGAAGGCACTGAGGATTTCTTGTCATCATTGATGTTTACTTACAACTACATTTCACTTATGCTTTGTCTTTCTGATGTTGTTCCTATTTGCTCAGTTTGTCTTTTTATATCCATGCTTAGTGATCTGATGTACTTTCCACTTTTTCTATTCTCTCTTCTTGGGTTTTATGTCAGTGAAGAGCTCACAGTTTAACTAACCTGATCTCTTACTACATTTTTTATCCTTCTGCATTGGGACAGTTTGTGCTTCTGTCTTTTGTAGTGTTTTCTTGAAGAACTGCCAGGTCTATTTAATGCCTTTGAAAATCCATTGACATTTTGAGAAATGCTACGCAATCTCAAAAATGAACAATATACTCTTCAGTAGAGTTTTGTATTTCCTTCATAAAGGTAACACTAAGCCTGGATAAGAGGCTCAATCTACACCGTTTCAGACCAGGCGAGGCAAATAACCTCCTGTTATGTGTCCCCATTAGACCCTTCCAGAAACATTCTCACCTGAAGAGGCTTGTCTCTTCACCAATGAAGTTCTACAGTCAGTGTATGAGTCTTCGATATGAGAAATAATTCAATGTCCTCCTAGGAAGAGAAAGAATATTAAAGAGTAAGAAACAGTTATTTTTTTAAAGATAGGCTGAAACTCAAAATTGTTTACTTTTCCTTAGTCTTGGGTGGTGGTTATATTGGTTTTTTCCAAACTTAATCTCCCTAATGATAAATCACTGATCAGTTTATTAATTATTTTGGCAGAACTGTATGAAATTGGGTTGGTTTCTTTCGTATTTGACATTGTTTTTTTCTGTAAATGCTATGCTGAGGGTATAACTATTTGCTGTTAGATGACCGTGGCTTTTGTGCTGGTCATTATAATACTGTCACACTCAAAAAACAGTCATACATTAATTATGGACCTCTTGTTATATACAGTTGCAACAAACATGTCACAGAATAGATTTTAATGAAATCTCCCTGCTTTACTATATGATTTTGAGTGTTCAGTACCGTAAGAAGTCACTTTAAATTCTCCACATTACTGTATCCTGCTCCTTCAACAGTAAAGATTAAAAGGAAAGAATACTACAGCAGGCTGGATAGTCTTTGATTTCATTCTCTAAACCAATCAATAGCTATCAGTCTAGATGATTTATGACTCCTTTTGTTCTAGAACCTGATCATTCACATACATTAATGAACTTACTTTTACAGCACATTTTAAATCACTATCATGCTCATAGGATATTCAAGGAATAGGAGGCCAAATCAGAAGATTATGGCAGAGTCATGAGCAGAATCAGGGTCTTCGCTTATTCCCTCTCAGACACCAAAAAATTCCCCTATAGACTGTAAACATGTGGGCCACTTCTTGTGAAAGTACATTAAGGGAGTGGAGCATCTCCCTTATGAGGAGCGGTTGAGGGAGCTGGGTCTCTTTAGCTTGGAGAAGAGTAGACTGAGGGGTGACCTCATTCATGTTTATAAATTTGTAAAGGACAAGTGTCAGGAGGAAGGAGCCAGGCTCTTCTCGGTGTTAGCCAATGATAGGACAAGGGGCAATGGGAGCAAGCTGGAGCATAGGAATTTCCATGTGAATAAAAGAAAAAGCTTTTTCACTGTGAGGGTGACAGAGCACTGTAACAGGCTGCTCAGAGAGGTTGTGGAGTCTCCTTCTCTGGAGACATTCAAAACCCGCCTGGATGCATTCCTGTGTGACCTAGTCTAGGTGATCCTGCTCTGGCAGGGGATTGGACTGGATGATCTTTCGAAGTCCCTTCCAACTCCTAATATTCTGTTATTCTGTGATCCTGTGATTTTGCGCACATAGGAGCTATAGGGATTACGCAAATGTAACTTTCAGTATTCAAATGCATAACATTTCCATATGGATTCGAACCCTGAAATTTACATTTGAGTAATCCTCTATAGCTCCAATAGCTCCTTCAAAATTGTAATATTTATCTGTTGAACCACTGAAGATTCAAAAGCACTCCCTAGAAGGTTCATTTCCTCTGCAGTGGGGTGACGATCTGAATTCTACTGCCCAGGTTTGATATCTGAAGTTAGACTACCTGAATTCTTGGTTTGAAGGAAACCAAGAATCTCTCTGCCAAATCTTACATCCTGATTCCGAGGCAGAGAGAAACTAGAACTCTTTTTTTTTCACTTGCGTAAAAAGCCATTTATTTTCTATAGTCTAAATTACTAAAATAGCTGAAATATTTTGTCTGGAATTTAAAAGAAAAGATAATCAACCTGAGTAGTCACCTATCACAGGAAACTTCACCCCAGGGGCAAATATGGTTAAATTATAAGCATCTGAATGCACTTAGAAAAAGAAGTATCAAGCAATGCCGACAATAGGTGGAGCTAGAAGCCTTTACGGTAAAGTGAAGGTTCTTACTTTTGGACATAGTTATGGAACCACACAAGAGATCAATATTGCACTAAGGGTCTTCCTTCAAAATCATTTGTTTTGCTGGGGAGAAAAATAGCGCCATTACTGTATTGAAAAGTCTGTTACCCTGCAAGTACCAACAGACAGCTCCTCAGGCAGGCAGGCAGGCAGCCAGAAGCGTTTTGTTCAGCAAGAGCCCTCTTCTCACTGTGAAGCAAAATTATGAAACAAATGGCAGTCTGTTGAAAAGCTCTGCTTTGCCCTGGGGCTCCCCAAGAAGCAGGTGAAGTCATGCTTCCATTTAACCATAACATCTTCCCTTTGGCCGGCAAGCAAAGCTGTCCCAGGCAAAGAAGAAATTATGCCTCAGCAAATACAATAATACATCTGCAAAAAGGTATTTCTGACTGTGCAAATTTCCTTCCAGAGGGATCTCAGATGGGGCAAGGAAGTCTCCCTCTGAAATTGTACAGAAAACCAAAAGTTAAGTTTCTAACCTTGCAAACACATGACTGTTGGCTTTATCTTCTTGCATTTTATTCTGTCTCTTATAAAGAAGCTGTTCTTTGAGGATGATTCGGGTTAGTCCCTCCACCCTTCCCCAGCTGGATATGTGATAAAATTAGAGTCATATGTACAGAACTATTTCCTTTCTCTGCAAGACTCTGTTGCAGACCCTGATTGGTTCTCAGCCCAGAGCAACCTACTGGTTTCTTCAGTCTTTGAACATGCATAAAGGCACATACAAAAAAGGAGAGATCATACAATTTCATTTTATATTATTTCAGTCTCAAACAATTCAATAGATAACTATTATAGAAACAGATGAGGCTGTTCCGTATATCCCAGTTCAACACTCCATCTATCACAGTGATACACAGGAACTGACACAGCCATAATAAATTTTATTCCCATTTTATTCCCACCTCTTCCGCATCCCTGTGGATAATGTTCCAAGTTCCCTTAGATCTTTTGCTAAGTAACAAAGAGCTTTCTAGGTCAGGTGCTGCAGTATCTAATATGTAGACACTTAATATACAAAGAAGGAAATTCACTTTAGAGATTTTGTCACAGAACATGGTTTAGTAAAAGAAAGTTAGCTTAGAATAAGAGCTCAAACAACTTGTACCCTTATCCAGAAGCCACTAATTCAAGACGACTGTGTAAAGCCAGGATGATGTTAGATGCAATGGTGATACAGGCAAGTTGTGCAGTACAAGGAAGAAGCACTTCTGTCCATTTAATACTCACAGCTGTGAATCCCTTCAAGAAGGGATTGGTCCGTTCTTTTCAAAAGCCAAGCTGATCTCAATCTACTTTGAATATATTAAATACAGAAATACAAAATATATTAAGAATATATATATAAGTATATATAAAGAATTCATTTAAAAATGAGTGAGTTCTCAATGGTTTTCTTTTATACAATAGTCTGTTGGTTGTAGTAAACTTCCTGGGAAAGTGTAAGCCTGACTAATTTCCTCCCTCTCCCTGAAGGGATTTCAAGCTACAGTTTCACCATTCTGTTCAAGCACCTTTAGCACTCAGATTGAAATTCTGCAGTAGGAATAAAGCAGAGCCAACAGCCTTCCAACAAAGCTGTGTCATAAAAGTGCAGAATAGAATTCAGAATTTACTGGTCCCCATTGAAAGCATGACTCTGTGCTTTCAGGACCTGGAGACTCTCCAAGGAAGGGTTATCCAGGGCTTTCTTATTTAATTATATCACCCTATTCTATTTCAGGTTTTTCTTCCTATGATATTTCCTTCTTTCTCACTTTGCTTTGTGTGTGTGTGTTGGTTTGGGGTTTTTTGTGGGGTATTTTGTAGACTATAAAAGGCAACTCTTGCTTTCAAGATTTTTTCCTCTTAAGCACTGCACTGAAACTGCTATACATATGTAGACAAAGGGATATTGCTAAAATGGTAGGTGTCACACAGAGTATAGCAGAAGCTGTTTGACTCATTTTACTCCTTAATGTGTGTCTTGAATTGTAATGGAAATGCCGTTAAAAAACAAATACTTGTTATGGAATATTGTAGAACACAAAACCAGAATTAAGGCTACTGAAAAGCAATGAAACCAACACCTTGATAAAAATTGTTTTTGCTGTGCTCTTAGCTCAAGCTATTGCTTGGGCTTTGCTTCAAAGTTGACTTCTATTCATGCAAGAATCACTAACACAAATCTGAAGGCTTGCTGGGCCTCCAGAATTTCACTTACTGGAGCTGAGAGGGTCTGGAAACGAGATTCCCATTTTTGCTCCTCAGAGTGGCAAGGATGGATCACAAAAGTTTCTCAATTTCCTTTCCTGTCCCTTTGTATAGACTTTTGAATATGTCCAGTGGAGTAGCTCTGTTGCAATAGTAGTTGCTAGGAAGAGAAAATAGTATAAGAACACAGATTTATTTCTGTGCTTTTTTCTGCACTGCATAAAAAGAAATTAAATTATCAAAAAGCTGTTTTAGTGAATAGCATCCTGGAACATCTCTCATATAGAAATTCTTTAATTTCATAAGGTCTCCTGACACAGAAAAGGCCTACCACAGGAATGAACCACAGCATTTTGTAATTTGTAATTTATTTCTTATTTCTTTATTTTATTTCTTTTTAGATGTTATTATAAAAAGATAATTTCTAGAGACAGGCAACGTTAAAAATACGTTTTGGCAATATGTAATTTATGCATTTAAGCAAGTAAAATTATCTATTACCATGGTTACTTTCATTTCTCAACAATTCTCATAGCAGTTGTTTATTTTACTCTCTAAATAGATAAATTGAATTGTAATAAAATAACTCCGAACTTGCTTAGCTTTTGAAGGATTAAAGTTTCAGTTAGCGCCAATTAGGTTAGTTCCCTGGAGTCAAAAAGTGTTGCTGCACATATATATCTATCACTGTACAGAACTGAATAAGACATGGAATAAAAAAGCTGAAATCTTTGCTTTAAGGAAAAAGTTGTAACTCCAGTCATAGTTAATGACTGCAGATACAGATATAACAAAAGCAAAAGTAGCTACACTTTCAAGATACCCTATGTGTAAGAAAGTCAAAACTAGTACTCTTTTGGGGCAGAACAGAAGAATAAGGAAAGATAAGGCAGAAAAGGTGAAATTATACTATTAGGTTCATAGCTGGATCATAGCTCTTCTAGACTTTTTAGAGTTGTAGGATTTTAAGAAGCTAAGAAACGCAAATTAAGTTTCCTGACAATTGTAAAAATGCTTTCAAAGTGCTTCTGACCTTACATTGACTTTTAGTAAAAGAAAGAAAATATCAATTATTTAAATTATGTTTGAGGTTTCCAAATAGCTACAAAAGTTAGTGTACACTATATGAACAACTAGGTCATTATTTAATTTGTGGCCAAAAAAATGAAAAAATTCCAACATGTTACTACAAAATGAGCCAGGTGGACAGATGGGAAGAATACTATTAAACACTTTGTTGCCAGAGGTCCTGTAAACAACAGCCAATAAAAGGAAAACATGGATGAGATAAGAGAAAAAGACATTTCAGTTAGGAAACAGCATGCTCTGATGGTGGAGTACATAGACATTTTGCTTCTAGATTAAATCAAATTATTAGTTTATTTTCTTGATTTGATACTATCAGAAATCACTCTTGCTAACTTTTGAATATCATTTGTTTAAAGTCCCAAAGAGTTATCCAAGATTATTGTTATTATTCTAATAACATCCTAAGTGGAGAACAATAAAGAACTCTGAAAATGAGATGAATGTTACTTTTTTAAAAAAAACACTCTTTCTGTTATTTATCCTTGTAGAGGTTTTGAGTGCAAGAATACTGGAAGCGTAAGCCTCAACCATTATCTTGTAGCTACTGGACATTTTAGATCTCACTTCTAACTGACATAATTGGCTTAAGAAGGAAATCCAAGAGTAATAAACTCATCTGTATTTTGCCAATCCAAAATTTCACCAGTTTTTGAATGTTTTGAATGTTTTCTCAGATGATGAAATATATTCATTTTCCTAATAAAACAAAATATACAACTGCACATTTTTTAAAGTTTTATGAAATACCTTTACAGATAGTAGTGAACCCCATAGCTGGATATGTTATTTTTCACGTGGTTTTCTTCTCATTGTAAGCCTGACAAATTTTAACTGTTCAGATTCAAAAGTTTTATATCAGGTCCTGCCTTAGGCTGGATTTTGTTGGAAAAGTTTCCATTAAAACAATTGAATCATTGCTGTAGCTAGAGGAAATACATTATGCTTGTTATAAGGTTTTTAAAATTCATTACTGTTTTCTGAAAAGATCAAGCTGCTCCGTACGTTGAAGCACTTCCTTGACATTTGATAAGAATCCCCCTGGTGTCAAGAATATGCTCTCTTTTAACTCCATGAAAATCCAACCAAATTTGACCAAATCAGAAGATTTTGAAAGATCTCAGTATGGTCAGTAGAGATCTGTTACATGCTGGCAGTTTCCAGAGACACCATCTGCTCTAAGTATGTTTCATCCCTCTTCAGCTTCTACAAGCCAACCAGACATGTCATGCATCTTTCCCACAGAGCGACTGTGTGTTGTGTCCTAGGAGGTGTGATGTCTGTGGGAGCAAAAGCATTTATCTGCAAGTGCTCTCCTTGCCTGCTGAGGACTGTCGGATGGGACTGAATCTAACATTATATTGAGCCAACTACGAGTTGCACAATCTCTTTCTCCCTACCAGAACAAATTGAAAGTAAAAATGAGGCCCAAGATGCACAGTCCTTTAGATTAGTTTTATTTTTTCCTTTGGTCTATATGGTTTGTGCTACTTGGGCAATGAATATGTAACACATTGTTTTGAAAGTTCCAGTAACTTAGTCCTGGCCATAGTTCCCCAGAGAGAGGCTCCTTTCTACAGCTGGTAAGAGGGCCCACCTGCCTCTGCTCAGGCCAGCACTGCCATCACACAGCAGGCATCAAGGCAAAGGCAAAGGCGAAGGCGAAGGCGAAGGCGAAGGCGAAGGCAGCGCCAGTCTGGAGGCCTTTCCTCAGCCCCTGGCCTGGCCTTGCTGCTCCTGGGCAGCCCCTTACCTAGCCCCAGGGCTCCTTTTGTTCTAATTGGCTGACAGCACCATCCGGCTTCTAATTGACTGATTGATGTTGACACATCCATGACCAGCCAATCAATGTGACTGTGGAGGCACTGCTGGAGAAGCAGCATGGTACTGCAGTGGCCATGGTGGGTGCCTGCCTCTGAGAGGGCAGCAGCAGTGTGAGGTCTTCCTCGGGCTTTGCTGGAGAAGCAACTATCAACACCCCAACTAGCAGCTGAGGGAAAATATTTTGGGCAGTAAAGTGGCTCTGGACAATCAGTAACAGACTGACATCCTCAAACCACCTTGGCTGCTTTGGGCCCCTTCTTTTACTTCACTTTTTAACTTGTTATCTTTTATCTCAGAATGGATACCCAGTTCAGAGAAAGGAAACATTGAAATGAAACTGCTTGCCATCTTTTTGTGCCTTCCAAATATGACAGATATCTGAATGACTGTCAAGCAGGACAAATAAGAGTCAAAAGAGCTCTCAGTGCTGATTTCACCACTATCACATGTCCATAAATGAGCACACACACATCCATATGATTTCTATTTACAATTGTGAATGTCATATACCTTTTCAAATACTTTTTCCCTAACCCTTGTCATACCTTTTCAAACATATTTTCCCTATATTCAACAGAGTAAAGACTGTGGCAAGGAAATGCCACAGGTGCATAGGACAGCTTGTGTGTGTTGAAATGGAAGGTAGGAGATTAGCTAATGTGAAGGTCGAAGACTACAGATTTGCTGAGAGAAAAAAATTAATATTTTGTCTGGGAATGGGACGATTTAGACTGGAGCCAAAACATTGACTGCAGCAGCTTTATTAATTAGAGAAAATCTTATTCATTCCAATGTCCTCTAGTTCTAGTTGTATCACTGGGATTTTCTTGGAATTTAGTATGAATGTAAAGTTCTCAGTGTAATTTTTTGTGGTTTGCATGCAGAACTGTATTTGCTTAGGTTTTTATTTTACATTTTACATTTTTGTTCTCAAAGTAGACAGTTTATTTCAGTGCGATAGCATCAGAATAATTTTGGATCACTGTGCTCCTTTGCTTCCATTCACAAATACCCCATCTCTTTTCCTCACACATATTCTGGCGAAGATTAGGACCTCAAAAATACACTAAAACACACTTAAAACACATTGATGTGGAGGGCTGGAATTACACTAACATGAAACCACAGTTCTACCTGTAAATGGAGAGTCTGTCTTGTATGGGCTCAATAATGCAAAAGTAAGAACACCACAAGTGTTCATGTCGACTATGAATATTAACTTTCCAGCCACACAGCCACAGATAGCCTTCAGTGGAAACACATGGAATCCTCTTAAATGAATATGAAGTCACTGTGAAATACCTTCAATTCACAGAAAAAATTTTGAGGGCTGTAATGAATCCAGCTTAGTAGCTGCTATGATCCACTCAATTAAGGCCATTCATATCCCTAATCATCCTCCAATTTCTGAAGTTCATAGCTCTCTGATGTTCTCTCTAGGAGGCTGACCTCTTTCAAGCTTGAATTTTGCCCAGAGTGATCTGTCATTTTATTTGATAAGTAGATAAAAAAAAAAGCCACACAACTTCAGGATGAAAATGAAACTGTAATTCTTACATAAGAAATACTGATATCACCACCCCTTTTTTCTTTCACAACCTTATATATCAAAGTTTAAAGATTAAATTAATCTTGAAATGAGCACTCTGAAGGTAAAAATAATATAAAGAACATCTATGTCTTATATACACATTTTAGCTAAGCTTACAGGAGTATGCACATAGCTTAGCTGAACAATAGAATCAACATCCTCAAGGGTATTTAGGTATCTAGCTCCATACCTTTGAGCATTTGGGACTTAGCTTTTTAAATCTTTAAATTAGCGACCTATAAATATGACTTTCAAAACATGTCAGGTTAAATTTCTATTCTCGGTACCCAGTTTATAAGAACTAAGGGAGGCCCCAAATTTTGTGCCCACACCTTAGAGGAAATGTCTTTCAAAATTATCTCTTTTGTAACTTTAATGGTGACCTTTATCCATAAAAGAGTACAATCACAGTTTCTAAGCACCTCCCTTTGCTGATCTAGATTTTCAGCTATCTTGTTTCTATGTCTCTGCAGAATACCTTGAGTCAGTTCCTCTGACTAATTCCCAGCTCCTCACTGAGCCTGTAGTGTAACTTGTGTTACAGGTTGTTCACTGCTCAGTTCTTTTCCCATTATCATCTTAGCATACACCAGTTTCTTTTCACAATATACTGGATGCTTGTAATCCTTTAGATTTAGCACATTGATATTTTAAGGTGTTTCTGTAAATGCAGTTCCTTCCATTCTGCATAGCTATCGCTTTATTACAGTTTATCTGTTCTCTAATGGCTTCTCCAATGAGAAAAACAGATGAAAATGAATTCTTTATCATGTTTTTGGCAGAGTTTCTCAGTATTTTATATAGCTTCTTAGTTAATAGTCACCCATTTTATGTACTGCTATATATATAGCAATTGTAACTAATTCAAAAAGCTGTTCCCCTCAGGGAGCATTTTCTTTGCCATACTACTCTTCAGAAACTTTTCTGTGGTCTCATCTCTCACAGGAAGATGCCAAAATATTATTGAAGATCCCTGAAGTAAATAGAACTGAATTCTTTCTCAGTTGTTCTCTGAGTCCATATTCATTCTTCTTTGCTTGCTTCCACTGCTACAGTGGATAGCTGACCTTCTGTGGAAATTGGTGAGGAAAGAGGCTTTGGTTTGGTGTGGTTTATGAAGGGGAGGTAATTATGTGTGTCAATTCTTAAAAAAAATAGATATATGCATGTTATGTGCACCTGATATTAAGAATCAACAAGAAACAGAAAGTAAATGGCTCAAGAGACAATGAGAAAAGGAACCCTCATCTATTAGGTTGCTTCTCTAAATGCTGAGAAAATGTTGCTGTTGTTTGTTAGAAAGAAAGGAAATAGAAGTGGAAATACACATCCTCCAAATATTCCTGCTATCTCCCAGCAAGGGCTACTACTTTCAGAGTATTCTTAGAACAAGACCTGTGTCACAGATAATGTTTAAACTTTTGAGTCATTCCTATGATATAGGTCCCTTTCTGGACAGTACCTGAAGGAGGCATGCTACACCTCCCACAAGGAGGGTACAGGGTGTTGCTCCTACGCGTCTCACTGGCCAGACCAGAGCAGTACTTACAGCTCTATTTCCGTTCTGCTGCTCCTCCCCTCATGAAAGGTCATTGCTAAACTAGGACCGAAAGTTTTATTTGAAGATGAACTCACCAACATGAATTTGAAAAGGACTTTTCGCCTGTCATAGACAAGGAAAGTCACATTTCTAAGCACTTTATCACATCACAGACAACCCTATGGATCTGAAGAAGGGTATTGGAAATAGACTGCAAGAACCATAAGTTAGCAATAAGAGAAAATCAACTTACTTCAGAAATGTTTTAAATTAAATATGTCAAATTAGGCACTGACAGCACAGGAAGATGGCACACTTGCAGCCATTTATGACCTTTTTTGCCTTTAATGGAAGCAAGCAGCTGCAGTGATCCTGCCAGCACTCTGCTTTTAGTTTGAAAAACTACAATTGATGCTCTTGGTTTCAGTTTAGAGCAAATGAGTCAGATTCCTATGGACATTATTAACAAAATATCAGCTATGTCCCCACCAACTAACAAGCAGGAAACACAAGCTTTCTTAGGTGCTGTAGGTTTCTGGAAAATGCATATTCCAGGCTACAGTCAGATTGTAAAACATCTTTATGAAGTGACTTGTAAGAAAAACTTTTTTAACTGGGGCCCTGAAAAACGACAGGCCTTTGAACAAATTAAAAGAGAGATTGTACATGCAGTTGTCCTTGGTCCAGTCTGAACAGGACCAGATATTAAAAATGTGCTCTACACTGCAGCTGGGGATAATGGTCCTACCTGGAGCCTTTGGCAGAAAGCACCAGGGGAGACTCAAGGTTGACCCTTAGAATTTTGGAGTCAAGGATATAAAGGCTCCGAGGCCAACTATACTCCATCTGAAAAAGAAATCTGGGCTGCATATGAGTTAGAGCTGCTTCAGAAGTGATTGGCACTGAAGCACTGCTCCTCCTAGCACCCTGATTACCAGTGCTGGGCTGGATGTTCAAGGGTAACTTTCCTTCTACGCACCACGCCACTGATGCTACATGAAGTAAATGGCTCGTATTAATCACATAGTGAGCTTGAATGGGAAATCTCAACCGTCCAGGAATCTTAGAGGTAATTATGGACTGGCCTGAAGGCAAGGACTTTGGTATGCCACCAGAAAAGGTAGTAACGTGTGCTGAAGAAGCACCACCATATAATCAGCTACCAGCAAATGAAAAGCTATATGCTCTGTTCACTGATGGATCTTGCCGTCTTGCAGGAAATCAACGGAAGTGGAAAGCTGCTGTATGGAGGCCTACACGATAAGTCACAGAAGCAGCTGAGGGAGTAGGTGAATCGAGTCAATTCACAGAGGTAAAAGCCATCCAGCTGGCTTTAGACATTGCTGAACAAGAAAGATGGCCAGTACTTTATCTCTACACTGATTTGTGGATGGTGGCAAATGCCTTGTGGGGGTGGTTAAAACAGTGGAAGTGAGATAACTGACAACGCAGAGCCTATTTGGGCTGTCACACTGTGGCAAGATATTGCTTCTTGAGCAGAGAAACTGGTTGTAAAAGTACGTCATGTAGATGCTCACGTGCCAAAAAGTCGGGCCACTGAGGAACACAGAAACAACCAGCAAGTGGATCAGGCTGCTAAAGTGTTCCAAACAGGCTTAGACTGGGAACATAAAGGCAAACTGTTTTTAGCTCAGTGGACCCACAACTCTTCAGGTCATCAAGGAAGGGATGCAACATACAGATGGGCTCATGACCAAGGGGTGGATTTAACCCCTATTGCACAGGTTATCCACAACTGCGAAACATGTGCCGCAATTAAGCAAGCGAAACAGTTAAAACTTTTGTTGTATGGGGGATGATGGTCAAAATATAAATATGGGGAGGCCTGGCAAGTTGACTGTATCACACTGCCTCAAACCCGCCAGGGTAAGCGTTATGTGCTTACAATGGTAGAAGCAAGTACTGGATGGCTGGAAACATATCCTGTGCCTCATGCAACTGCCAGGAATACCATTCAGGGTCTTGAAAAGCAAGTATTGTGGCAACATGGAACTCCAGAGAGAATTGAATCAGACAATGGCACTCATTTCAAAAACAATCTTATAGATAACTGGTCTAAAGAACATGGTATTGAATGAGTATATCATGTCCCCTATCATGCACCAGCCTCTGGGAAAATTGAATGATAACATGGATTGTTAAAATCTACCCTGAAAGCAATGGGTGGTGGAACTTTTAAAA
>NW_010197442.1:0-508 GCF_000695765.1 Mesitornis unicolor | reverse complement strand
GAGGATCCATTAATCGAGCAGGTCCTGCTCAATCAGATCTTTTACATACAGTAGAAGGCGATAAAGTCCCTGTGGTGCATGAAAGGAATTTGTTACGGAAAACTGTTCGGTTTTTTCCTGCTATAGGCAAAGGCAAACCCATTCATGGGATTGCTGTCACTCAAGGACGTGGATGTACTTGGTGGGTGATGCTAAAGGATGGTGAAGTACAATGTGTACCTCAAGGGAACTTAACTCTGGGTGAGAATACTCAGTTTTGAGGGGTATGATATTCATACCAACAGTGTTCATTGAGTGTCTTTCAGGATAATGCAGTGAAGATTATCACACCTAGTTTCATCAAGTGGTGTCCACTAACATCTTGAAGTGAACACTGCAACCTGTGGGCACGAACCACGACGAATGTATTCTGCCCTGAGAGACTGCTATGATAGATGCAAACCTACAACTGTTAATTAAGTGAACTTAATGAATTTTCAGTAATGACCTGAGTATGACGGAAGTGGTA
>NW_010197441.1:0-800 GCF_000695765.1 Mesitornis unicolor | reverse complement strand
GGCGTTTTGGCCATAAAAGGAGAGTTTGCGTTCTGAAATGGGAGTTTGGGCATGTAAAATGGGCTTTTTGGCCATTATTGGCAGTTGAAGCTCTAAAAAAATAAGAGTTTAGAGCATGAAAATTCGAGTTTCTGTTCTAAAAATCTCAGCTGAGACCATAAACATGAGAGTTTGGGCCCTAAAATGAGAGTTTGACTGCTAAAAATCAGAGTTTGGCCCTAAAAATGAGAGCTTAAACCAAAAATCGAGACATTGAGACCTTACAATGGTCACTCAAAATGGGAGTTAGTGCCGTAAAAATAGGAGATCTGAGCAAAAAAGTAAGAGCTTGTGTTCTAGGAATAAGAGTTTGGGCCCCTAAAATGGGCTTTCTAGCCATAGAATGGAAGTTTGGCCCCTATATAACAGAGTTTGGCCCTCAAAATGAAATTTTAAACCAAAAAATCAGACTTTGGGCCTTTACAATGGGCGTTTTGGCCATAAAAGGAGAGTTTGGGTCCTACAATGGGAGTTTGGGCCATTAAAATGCGATTTTGTGCCTTAAAAATCATAGTTTCGACTGTAAAAATCATTGTTTGGTTTCTAAAATAGGATTTTGGGCCCTAAAACTGGGATTTCAGAGCGTGAAAATGGGAGTTTGGGCACTAAAAATCAGAGTTCAGACCCTAACAATGCGAGTTTGGGCAAAAATGGGAGTTTTAAGCCTAAAACCGAGAGTTTGGTCTTTAAAAATGAGAGTTTGACAGAATCAAATCGGGAAACAAACAGAAATCATTTATTTACAGCAACATTTACAGGTT
>NW_010197440.1:0-6799 GCF_000695765.1 Mesitornis unicolor | reverse complement strand
GCAGTGGGGCTTAAGCTTAAGTTGTGGTCGCAGCTGGCCAAACCCAGCCAGGCAAGGCCAAGGCCGCGCCACCCACACCTGGGGCCGTGCTGGTCAGGGCCAGTGCCAGGGAGAGCAAGAGGCATGCCCCACATCCCCCTTAAATACATGAATTCGCAGGGTCGCTGATTGGCTTGGCCCTGGTCAGAGGTGGGTCTGACAAAAGCAAAGGCGGAGGTTTTCAGGTAGCTTCTTAACGGACCATCTCCCTAGCCCTTCCCTCATTACCAAAGACACAACCAAAAACCCCCTCACAGAAAACCCAATACATTTTGTCTATGTTTTCAGGTACAAATTACATTCTTACAATCAGCAGTATGAAGTCTATGAAGCCTATTCCAAATTTATACATGTACCTGAAGTTAGACTCACATTGACATTCCTTTATTTTTTAAATATGTGGTTTTGAGGTGGCATTCCTTTTTTAAATAATCCTTCCATTACAGATAAGATTCTCAGTCTCTTTTAAAACTCAAAGCACTAGATCATCAATGTAAATACAGTCCATTACTTTTAAATGTAACTTTCCTTCTTACATGATGCATGTAATTTCCTTTTTTGTAAGGTTCCTTAAATTGCGGCTATGTATGATATCCAAAAAATAGTCTAATAATGTGCATTAGTGCATGTTTTATCTCTTTCAAATTTTAGGAAACTTTTATCTAACTTCAGCATGCATGTGAAATCGAGAGTTGAAATGAATGAAGCTACTGAGTACTTTGGATGAAAGATTAGGCCACTTAGGTAACCAAGTACAGACTATTTTTTAAAATCTTTCAGTGTCCTTTGTTTCTCAGGTGAGAATGTCTTCAACATAGAATGTTGGCAAATGTATTTTGCTTCACATGCTTGCATATTGGTACAGCCTAAGAGTTATTCTACAGTTTCTTATTTTTAAACATTGAAATATAGTTTCAAATATTCCCATCAGGCAACTGAGTCAGGCTACCTAGAAAGACTGACAGGAGTACCTGGCTCCATCCAGCCTATCCACATGGATTTCCCTTCAGTAGAAACCAGAGGTTGAAGGCAAAGGTGAATGGGGCTTTTTTAAAGTTGCCTTAACGAAGGCATTACAGGAAAACACTCCTGAAGATGTGAGCATGGTTGCAACTTGGGTAATTGAGTGGTCTCTGATAAAAAGTGAAGAATGATGCAGCCACTGAAACTGGATGTAAAATACCTAGTGTATGGAGTACTCTGAATAATCCATGGCCAACCTCTTTTTCAAGTGCTGAGGGGAAAGAACCTGGTCCACATGGGTCTGGAAAAAGCTGCCACTTTTCTAAGAACATAGCTTTTATTCTTGTATTTACAGCAGTCAACATACTTTGAGACACAACTCAAAGTCACTTCCCCTTCTTTCAAATGTTTTACCTCTGAAAACTCGCTTGCAGCTTCTTATCCAGAGAAGAATGATCAACATGCAGGATAACAGAGCTGCTTCCCACTGCCCAATCTGAATCTTATCAATGATGCTGAAGGAGGGAAAAGTAGTGAGGATATATTACCTTCACTCTTCCCCAGGGCCTCTTCATCAGTTCTCTATGTGAAATTGACATATGGCCTTGTATGAATGTGGTGGGTTGACCCTGGCTAGATGTCAAAGGCCCATCAAGCCTATCTATCACTCCCTCTCCTCTGCAGGACAGGGGAGAAAAAATATAACAAATGCTCGTGGGTCAAGATAAGGACAGGGAAAGATCACTCACCAGTTACCAGCATGGGCAGAACAGACTTCACTTGGGGAAAAATTAATTTACTACCAGTCAAAATCAGTGTAGGGTACTGAAAAATAAATCCAAATTTTAAAACATTTTTCCCCCACCTCTCCTTTCTTCCTGGGCTCAACTTCATTTCCAATTTTTCTTTACCTTTTCCCCCTGAGCAGCATGGGCAGATGGGGAATGGGAGTTTGTGGTCAGCTCATCACATGTTCTCTTCCCCTCCTTCTTCCTTACACTCCTCCCCTGCTCCAGTGTGGTTTCCCTCCAATGGGAGACAGTGCTCCATGAACTTCTCCAAAGTGAGTCCTTCTGACAGGCTGCAGTTCTTCATGAACTGCTTCAGCATGGGCCCCTTCCATAAGGTGCAGTCCTTCAGGAACAGTTTGCTGCAGTGCGGGTCGCCCACAGGGTCACAAATCCTGCTAGCAAACCTGCTCCAGAAAGGACTCCTCTCTCCACAGGTTCACAGGTCCTGCTAGGAGCCTGCTTCAGCGCAGGCTTCCCACTGGGTGACAGCCTCATTTGGACACATCTACCTGCTCCAGTGGAGGGTCTTTCACACACTGCAGGTGGATATCTGCTCCACTGTGTGCTTCTACTGACTGCAGAGGTATAGCCTATCTCACCATGATCTTCACTATGGGCTGGAGGGGAATGTCTGCCCTGGTGCCTGGAGCACCTCCTCTCCCTCCTTCTTCACTGACCTTGGTGTCTGCAGAGTTGTTTTACATATTCTCACTCCTTTCTTCTGGCTGCTGCTGGTGTTGCTGCAGGAATTGTTGGTTTTTTTTCCCCTCTTCTAAAATATGTTAACACATTTGCTCTACCACCATGACTGATGAGCTCAGCCTTGGCCAGCTGCAAGTCCATCTTGGAGGCAATTGTCATTGCTCTATTGGACATGGGGGAAGCTTCTAGCAGCTTTTCACAAAAAACATCCCTGTAGCCTGCCCTGCTACCAAGACCTTGCCACACAAAACCAATAAAATAAACTTGTGGTCAAAGGATTTGGTTACACTTCCCATATATACTTTCACTTTGCATAATTTTTCAGGTGAACCTGAGTAGTGAAGCATTAAAGACAGGAAAAGCATGACTGCATGCCAAATTTATATAGTTGGTAATGCTTTATATACCATTTAGTCCTTAGAATTTGCATGTGAGTGTTAGAATAACAGGTTGTGTTGGATAGAGATGTATAGCATTGAGGTAATAAACAAATTGAAGGTATTTTCTTATACTTTTGCTGTTTCTCTGCATAATAATATGTCAATAGGTGCAGGACTCCCTGCTCTGGAATATAATCTCTAGTTCTGGAGTCTGAAGTGAAAAAGAAGAAAATGCTTACAGCTATCTTTTCTGTTGTGATAAGGTTACAGGGTACAACCTTGGGAGATTTTACTCTAAATTTGATTTTTATTGTTTCACAAAATGGGACCTGTTTTCTGACAGTCAATAAAATTGCAGGTGATACTGTTTTTATAATAGATATGAACCAACTATTACTGTTTGCCGTAACAGTTTAACTGCAGGGTAAGCTTATAAGGGTTTTTGTTGGAAAAAAACACAAATCTTTTTTTAGGGACTATTTCTTGATTTTCATCAAGTTCCCTAATATTGGTATATACTCATCTGAGCAGGTCTGAAATAAGCAGAAAGTTCTCTGCTTCTCAAGTTCAAAATAAATTGAAAAACTCAAAATCAGTATTGGTGGGCTAAGGCAAAACTAGTTGCAACACAGCACAAATAGGTAATTCCAGGATTTAAATTAATTTATCAAAGCAAATGTTATATATTTTGTAAGTAACAACAATGTAAAAGTCACTTTGATCTCTTGGTGCTTTCTCTTAAGTCACATGAAAATTTTCTAGATCTGCAAATCAATATATGATATTTATACTTTGAATCACAGAATCACTGAGGTTGGAAGGGAATTTTGGGTATGGCCTAGGCCAGTCTCCCTGTTCAAAGCAGGGTTAACTAGAGCTAGTTGCTAAGGGCTGTGTCTGGTTGGGTTTTTACTACCTCCACAACCTCTCTGACCAACCTGTTCCACTGTTCCAAAATCCTCACAGTAAAAAAGGTTTTTCATATGTTTAAAATTAATTTCCTGTATTTTAGTTTGTGTCCATTGACATTTGTCCTGTCACTGGGCACCACTAAGAAGAGTCTAACTTCCTCTTCATTCCCTCCCATCATATATATATATATATATACGTACACATGAATATGGAAAAGAACGTTGGATACTTCTCTTAATAATCTTTTTGGCCCTTAGCTGGATTCTCTCCAGTATGTCCATTTCTCTCTTGAACAGAGTAGTCCAGAACTGGTTGCAGCACTCCTGATGTGGTCTCATCACTGCTGAGCAGAGAGGAAAGATTACCTACCTCAATCTGCTGGCAATGTTTTTCCTAATGGAGCTAAGGATATTTCTGGCCTCACAGTTTTGTCTCATCTGCACAGCTGCTGAAAGTACTCTCTGCTCCATCACCCAGATCGTTAATGAAGCAGTTAAACAGTATTGGTGCAGTATTAATCCCTGGGGTACACCACTAGTAACTGCCCCCTAGGTGTATTTTGTGCTTCTGATCCCAGCCCTTTGAGACTAACAGCTCAGTCAGTTTTCAATCCTCCTCATCCACTGTGTAATATGCACTTCCGCTAAGTCTTGACAGTCCTAATGAGAACCTTCACCTGTTCTTCTTTTTTTTTTTTTTTTCTTTTCCTGAGGGTACACTCTGCCCCATCCTTTAGAACATTTATGGAACAAGGATTTGAGCCAGTATTGACCTATGGGGCTGTTATGGCCCGCTTTAAAAGTGAGCTCTTTAATCCTGGCAGGACGGAAGAGCCATACAAATCACTCAGGAGGAGGATGTAAGCAAATTTTCACTAAACAAGATACATGCCCTGAAAATACTGGATTCAAACAAAAAAAAAACAACAAGCCATATGCCTTGATGCATATGCAATGACGTCTGCCAGGATGCACTTGTGAGCACATTCCATCAGGGCCCATGTCCAATTTGCTTACATATTCTTTGACCTGTTCCTCTTCCACTAATGCTATGTCTTCCTTTTACTTTATCCCTGGTTTCTGGGACCTGGGATTCCTGAAGGCCAGTCTTGTTAGTAAAGACTGAGGTAAGAAGGCATTCAGGACCTCAGGCTTTTCCATGTCCCGTGTCACTGAGGCCCCTGCCCCATTCTGCAGCAAGGCCACTTTTTCCTAGCCTTCCTTTTGTCACCTATGTACTTATAGAAGCGGGCCATGAAAATGGTGGCGCTGGAGCCAGTGACAGTGATGGCCGAGGTGGTGCTGAAGGAGCTGGAGCTCTTCGAGCTGGGCTGCCAGGGGCAGGATGTGCCTGCCAGGCGTGAGGGGACCATGGGGGATGCAGCTTGGGGGGAGTATTGTGGGGCTGGGGGCGTCAGGAGTGGGGTTTGGGTAGTGTTGGGGGGGTGTTATGAGGGTGGTTTGAGGGGTGTAGGGAGTGTGTGTGAGGTAGCATTGGGCAGCTAGGGGTGTCAGGGTATTGAGGGGTGTGGGCATGTTGGGGGGTCCCATATGTGGGTATTGGGGGGTTCACAGTGTCGGAGGGTTGTTTGTGTGGCTATTGGGGGTTTTGGGGGTGTTATGAGGGTGGTTTGAGGGGTGCTGGGTACTTTGAGGGGGTATGCGGGGGTGAAGCTTGTGTGCCCTTATGAGGTTGCGAGCTATGCTGGCAGTGGCACATGCCTTCGGTAGGGTCTCCCATGCCAGACAGGTCTCAACTGAAGGGTTAGACTGTGTCCACAGGTAGAATGGGCTTCCTAGCCTCCTGGCAACCATCCTAGGAGGACAACTTTAACTCCAAACCCAGACAGATGGAGCTCGCTTAGCCCTGTAAGGCCATCCATCTCGGAGAAGGATACTCTAACTAAACCTACGTCCTGAGGACTTCATTGTTACTGTCCAAGCTTGCTAGGCCCTGGCAGATGAAGCTTAGAAGTAAAGGGTGGGGCCAGTTCCGCACATGCTGAGCCTCACCTAAAAAATCCATTTCTCAGGCTTGAGGGATACACCCATAAACCCATATTTGTAAAGTCCTGTAGCGACAGGCGAGGGATGACACAGCAGATGATGAGGTGCACTGGTAGCCGCGCAGGCTCAGGGGATACACCCACATTTGTAAAGTCCTGTAGTGACAGGCGAGGGTCAAAACTGCAGGTGATGAGGTGCACTGGAAGCCACAGACCCAACCCTGCATGTAGACGGTTCAGGACACTGGTCGCTTAAAACTGACTGCGGAGATGACAGTCTTGTTCGGCAATATCCTGAACGACCAAGCAACCTTTTTCAAGGAGAGCACTGCTTGCTCCACATGGAGAGGAACCTAGAAAAGGTGGCCTAACCACAGCTCATCTCCACACAACACCTGGTTGGCTAACCGTGGCCAATGGGCATCGTCTGATGCAGTCAAACAATCACAAAAAGACAAAGGCATACACCTGCCTCCAAAGGTGTGTTCAGACTGACACTCGCATGTTGGAACATTAGAACCATGCTTGATACTGTGGATAGTGGATGTCCTGTGCATCGTTCTGCTCTAACTGCCCACGAACTATCACAATTCAACATCGACATTGCTGCTCTCAATGAAGTTCATCTCCATGAGGAAGGCAGCCTCAAAGAATATGGTGCCGGCTACACACTCTATTTGTCAGGCAAACCCAAAACCGAAAGTCACCTCTCAGGAGCTGGTTTCATGATTAAAAACTCTATTGTCTCCAAACTTGAAAAATTGCTGACAGGTCATTCCGATCGCGTCATCTCCCTACGCCTCCCACTACACAACCAGCAACATGTTGTTCTCTTCAGCATATGTGCCCCAACTCTCCAAGCTGACCCTGTGGAAAAGGACAAATTCTACACTGACCTGTGCCACCTCACCCAAAAAGTTCATGCAGATTATAAGATCATAATCCTTGGTGACTTCAAGGCCAGAGAAGGAAAGATCTCTGAAGCCTGGAAAGGAGTACTAGGCAAG
>NW_010197439.1:3257-10284 GCF_000695765.1 Mesitornis unicolor | reverse complement strand
CGCAGAAGGCACGAGGCTGCTCGGGCCCTGACAAGGGCGATGGGGGGGAGGGGGGCGAGTGTGGGGTAACCAGCACCCCCCGCCCTGTTCTCCTTCCGGGACAGCCCGGGGTCACCAACCAACCCCCGTGTCCTGGGCTTCCCCCCAGGACAGCCCGGGCTCGGCCTGGGGGCGCCAACCAACCCCGTGTCCTGGGCTTCCCCCCAGGACAGCCCGGGCTCGGCCTGGGGGCGCCAACCAACCCCGTGTCCTGGGCTTCCCCCCAGGACAGCCCGGGCTCGGCCTGGGGTCGCCAACCAACCCCGTGTCCTGGGCTTCCCCCTAGGACAGCCCGGGCTCGGCCTGGGGTCACCAACCAACCCCCGTGTCCTGTGCTTCCTCCCCCCAGGACAGCCCGGGGTCAACCTGAAAAGAAGTACTGGGTACATGAAAGATGAGGGAAATGGACATAAAATACACTGTACTGCCACATGTGCAGTGTACACAACAGCCCTGAAAGATCCATGTGGCAAAAAAACACTACAGAAATTGTGGACCACCTAATGCAAAACCATGGCAAAGTAACAAAGCCATTTTCTTGAATGCTGCAGACTCATTTTAAGGCATCATCTTGCTGGTTTGTATTTGTGCGCTGTCTCAACGCGGTGCTGTGTTATCGGCAATGCACGGCTCCGTGTGATGTGGAGCAACGGTGTAACCTTTTTTTGAAGAGTTCCTAGATAAAGTAATAATAATAAATTTAATGGCTCTGTAGGCCTGTTTCAGAGTTTTTGGCTATGTGTGGCTATGTGTGGCCATCTAACTAATAACTGACCCAAACTCTGTGGCCAGGCTCCTAAAGATGCTGTAATATTGAATGTTTGTAGATTCTGTGCAATAATTGTCTTTAAAAGAGTTAAATTCATCATTCATGCAAGAACCTGCAATAGAAAGTCAGCTACAAATAAAAAGATGGTTGTTGCTGCTGTCATTGCAGTTTTCCAGAAATAAAACTGGCCTAATACTAGGAAAATAACATCAGTGTTTGGGATGTGAGATGACAAAAGCATACTCCTAATTGTAGGCCACATAGCAGCCTAGCATGACTACAGTGAATCAGCAGTACTTGTACATATAGCAAAGGTAAGGAAAATGTCAGTAAAACCAAAATCTTCATAGAAAACAGTCTGAAAAACGCTTGGCACTTAAAGGAAGGTCTGCACCACCACAACATACGTTGGCTTCACAGCACCACCAGCTTCCATGGCATGACCGAGAGACGCTGTCTGATCTGCAGGGCGCCGCACACTTCAAAGGGATTCACTGTTAGAACATCCCTATTGCAAGCATCATAGGGGCTATTTGAAATCATTCTTTACAAGACTGGGGTGTAATGTGGGTCTTCATCTCTGCCTCCTGGAGCATTGCTTCTGTACCACCAAGCAATTTTTGGCACAAGATCTGCGTTTCTCATAAAATGTATCTTTCAGATGTGTTTATTCATGGGTTTGTATATATACAGCATATGTAGATACAATCTCTAAAGGCAGAAAAAGCCATTCTACTTAGGAACTTTCAGAAATTAAAAATTCCAATAACTAGTTTAGTACCTGAGAATAATATAGAAACACAGACCAAAGAGATACTAGAATTAGAAATAATGACAATATTATTGAAAGGATGTATTATCTCTAAGGATGATGTACTGGCCTTCTCTGCTGACTGCAAGTATTAGTATCTATACTGGAATAACCCATTTATTATTATGCAGTAAAAATATACTTCTCTCATAGTCACCCAGCACCCAGAATATAGTTGCAATAATCAAAAGATTTTGTGGTAACTAGAACAGTCGCTCCTTCTTCTGTAGCTGGCAATGGAAATGAAGTTTCACAGCCAGTCTGAGGTCGCACGAGGCCACAGTCACTGCACGTGCATTCTTCCACTGAATACATTAATGTTTCGCTTTGAAGTGAGTGTCTCGTTCCTTCTGTTTTCATGCTGCCTTCAGTATTAGCCTTGAGAATATTATCCAGCTCCACAGAAGAGTCTGTAAATATACAAAGTTAATTTAGTACATGTGTTGTGCTATATCAAACATAGTTACCGAAGATCCAGTTCCACTATGTTCCAACTGTCTTCCTAACCTTTGTGCAAGGTTTAAGATGTAGTTACATATGATAATCTGTTTGCTATGATAATATGCTTCAAGATAAGCATT
Source organism: Mesitornis unicolor (assembly GCF_000695765.1). NCBI lineage: Eukaryota > Metazoa > Chordata > Aves > Mesitornithiformes > Mesitornithidae > Mesitornis > Mesitornis unicolor. Next base: position 8,084 of record NW_010197439.1, on the reverse strand, counting down.
TCAGTAATCTATCATATTTTCTAATCAGTTGTTATTTATTGGCTGAGAAATCCAGAAATATTACTGTTTGTAAAATGTAAAAATAACTAATTTGTTTCACCTTCCCAAAATATACCACATACACTTCTCACGGCCTAGAAGGTTAAGTATTTAATGTCTTATAAGATGGAAAGCTAACATTGAATGTATATCCTCCATCTGTGTAGAATTCCTTTTGCATTCATTGAGAAGATGAAACCCTTCTATTTTGCTACCGAGGCTTCATAAATGATTTCTCAAACACCAGCAAAAAAGCCAGGTATGAATATGTAACAAAACAATCCTGGCATGATCCAGAACTAACAAACAGCGACTGCTGCTTTTACAAGTTATCATCCGGATGTTTGATTCCCTGATAACTTCATTGAGACCATCTGAGGAATACAAAACAATCCAGCAGACAGCTATCAGAACCTGGAACATAAATTATATGCAAAATTTATACGTGCTGAGGGTAGCTAAAATGTACAATGGTCTAAAATTATTTTATAAAGAATCTTATTTATTCACCTGTGTTTTTCAGTTTTTCTTTTAGTTGCTTTAGATGCTTCCATTTAAACAAGACCATGAAGGTGAACAGAGTGAGCACTAAAATTACTCCTGAGCCCAGACAAATCCAAAGGACTCCACTTGAATCAGTACCTTATGAAATAAGAGAGATGCATAAAATTCATTGTAAGCAATAACCAATGGACAGTAAACACGTCCAACACATAAACCAGCTCCTATGGCACAGGAGTCATTTCTATTACTATTGAATGACAGCTGAACTAACGCCTGAGAGCTTTAAAAACTCACTCTTCTTAACACACGTATTCATGCAGAACACACTGCACGCATCCCATATTTCTGAGCCTATATGATATTCTGATAACCTCTTTCCAGATTTTAGATTGATTTAAGTTTTTATGTTTACAACTCTATGTAAAACACAACATGAAAATGCCCAGTATAGCCACAAAGCATTGTGGAAACGCTACTTACTGTTATCACAGTAGTTTTCACATGAAGGTGGCGGTGTACTAGAACAGCGAAGATGACACGGCTTACAGGAGAGCAGCAAATTATCAAAGTATTCATTTTTGGGGCAGTGTGCCATCAGGGTCAGTAATTATGGAACTGGGATGCCACAGAATTCGTAAAAGAGTGAGGACCTCTACAGAGGGCTTTTCAGTTCTCGGTTTTAGCCAATCTAAGAACAGCTGGCAATAACAGACAGGCTTCGACCAGAGCTCCACCACATAGTGTCGTGTTAAATAAAAAAGGATTTAACTCTGAGGCCCCCAAGGAATTGCTGTTCCTTTTTTGGCAACTCACGGTTCTAGAAAAACTGAACAGCTGCACCAAGATAATTTTCAGTGTAAATTTTATCTGAAACAGAAAGTGGTTATTTATAGAGGACATTTCTTGAACAGGTGCTGAACATTACAAACTGTAGAAAAGCAAGAGGATCTCCAAACATGAGTTCATAAGAACTGCTCTTGTCTTTAGAATTCTGTGGGTTATCTCATGGTGGTGGGCCATGGCGATGATGTTTTCCTGCAATATGCAAACTGTGCTCACTTTCTGTTCTTTTTGTCCCAGTCCTAGGAGCTTAAGATGAAAAAAACAAGAGGCAGGAGGCACAGCAGTAAGATATGACCAATGCAGTTTCAGAGTTTGCCACTGACTCATTCTGCAACTTCAGACAACATCCTTCGTACCTGTTTCCCTCACACATAGATGATGAAAGAATTACTTTTTGTAAATGAGTGGTTTTCTGATTTTTAATGAGCTACTGTTAAAGTGCAAGTTCAACAATTACTCCATAATTGTGTTGTACAGAATACATCTAAGACCCTCGGTTATAAGGAAAGATGAAAATCTAGAGATTTAGTCACTGGGATATTGCTCCTCCCCATGGCAGGGGTTGGAGTGGATGAGCTTTAAGGTCCCTTCCAACCCAAACCATTCTGTGACTCTGTGATTCTCGGGTGGCTTGATGAAACAAAGAGTTAAAGTTCATTTTGTGGACCTATGGAATACCCCTTCAGTGAGGTGCACGCTACACCTTCTATTTCCAAGTTTGAAACTCATGAGACTACATTGACGTGACTTTTCTCAAGCACATTAAGGAGGTAACATTTGTGGAACAGTAACTGAAGTCTCAGTGAGTTCAGTAAAAAGAAGCCAAGCTCTTACTGAGGATGTCACTGGTAAGACACAGCAGTTCAGAGGGGTAGTGGCAGCAAGTAGACAATGGTGATTTTGTACTGTTTTGTGTCCTCCAGGCAATGCACATTCTTCCCCTTTCCTCTGTGCATATTTTGACAGAGCAACACTAACAGTAGTTTGGAAGAAATCACATAGACCAGATAACAATATCTGAAAAATAATAAACGGAGATTCTCAAGGCACGCTGTAAACTCAGTGCTGCTATGTGGAACATCTTTAAGATGATCTATTGATGCTACACAGGTACCCTCACCTTGAGGCAGAGATGCTTCCCAGTGGATGTAACCCAAATATAAGACTTCTGGGAAAAATGTTAGAGATGAGTATAAGACTTGACGTTGCTTTACGAGTACAATTAACAACTAATGAAAGGAACTACAGGATATAACTCCTGCTGTAAGCAGTAGTATTAGGCTTCACAACTACTTCACTTTTTGCTAATAAATTCTTTCTTCTGTTTTCCTACTCCAGAAGAAGTGTATGTTTTCACCTATTGGCAATGGCTTCACTTGTGTATGCAAAACACCTCTCTCTCCAAAGCAGCACGCTGCCATTGTACTCTAATACATCTGCTGCACGATATGCAGAAGTGTTAATATTGTGATTCCTAAAATAATTGTGACTCAGATGCAATGACCTACATTCTAAATTGAAGTGAGCTGAACACAAGAAACCGACCCAGCAGATGAATGCCAAGTGAAGTTTTTATTTTCTACCTCTGCTTTTATAGCTACAGAGAAGGACCTGACTTTGCAGCCGATCAGGATGTTTGCATACTACAGCACTTTCCCATCCATCATTCCCATACTTTACGGCCAGGTGTTCCAAGACAGAGATATCGTGCCACACACCACGCATACCATTCAGCCAGGGTTCTGGTCGAGATAACCCAGGCACACTGTGCTTTGTGTAGTTTTGAACTCCTACTTTTAGGCTGGCCCAAGGTCCTGTCATACTTAATAAGAACATAGTTTAGTCTTTTAGAGATTGCCTTTGTATAAATCCCAGCTGCTCTTTATTCTCTTAATAATGTTCTCATGAGAATCCCAGCTTCTGCAGTGCCTTGGTTTGCAGCCTGTTGATGTTTCTCTGCAACTGTCCCTGCTCACTGCAGGGGGGTTGGACTTGATGATCTTTAAAGGTCCCTTCCAACCCAATACATTCAATGATTCACTGATCTGTAGGACCCTGGGGGTCACAGATCAGTACTGTTCCCTCCTCTTTCCAGCCACAGCCTAAAAAACCGAGGAGGCCTGAGCGCTTTTCCTGGTTTCCTGGGCCGTTTCCTGTCGCATCTCCAGACAATTGGGCCTACCTCCACTGCTTGGCAGCATCCACCACCACCCGCTCCTGGCACCACTGCGGTCCCTGGTGACGAGTCACAGTGGTCACAGCAGCCACGAGGCCCTGCTGGGACACTTCCACTGGGGACTACTGGGATCGGGTTTGTATAGAGTTAAATATCCTTTGTCCCTTATTCATTCATTTTTCCTTTCTCTGATTCGTTTTTGGTTTTCATTAAACTTGTTACAGTCTCAACTTCCAACCTTGTGTGAGGCATCTCTTCTCTATTCCCTTTTTTTTTTCCTTCCCCTGGGAGGGTGGGGGACAATAGAGAGAAAATCCTGCTCCTTGTTTAGTTTGGGTTTGCCCTGAGCCCTAAACGGAGACATGCAGAAACAACATAAGAAAAGAAAAGGAAAAACAATTCTTAAATCTGCTTCTAAAAGGTTTCAATCTGACTCAAGAGTGACACCCAGGGACCATCTATAAAGATTAGTATGAAATATAATCTGCTCTCATAATGTGATTATCGACCACTGACAACTCCTCTCTGAACTTCTGGAAGCTGTAAAACATTGGTTTGTTGTTTAGAAAAGCAATTTGAGACTACTGTTGATTCTACTTGGATATGAAGCTACTGAACAGGATTTCAAGGTATCAAATCATTTTTACTAGAGGATGGAGTACAGGTAGGTACCAGCACAGCACAGACCAGGAGATAGTATTTTGGAGCTGTACTTTTACAAGATCTCTGGATTTACAACCTGCTATCATACGAACAGAAGACCTAGAGCTCCATGCTGCTTTGGCAGAACACGGGCATACCAAGCACAGAGCATCTCCTGCCATGAACCAGATTTGACTGTTGGTTTCCTTCAACATCTGGAGAAGTCTAAGACTTCCAGAAATCCTTGTCAGTGCCTATTTTTAATGTGTGTAAAATGGGCATTACTTTCATGACAGATATTAGTCATGTGAAAAAGGTAAGAAGAATTTTCTCTCTCACTGTTTAGTTAGAAAAAAGATATCGTGAGTTTCAACACTGAAATAATAAAGTGAAAACTCTGAACAGGAAACCAAAGAAAGTAATACTATTATATCAATAATTAAACATAGAGACTAAAATTCATCTCTCACAGAACAGTAGCTTAAGGTCTACTTACCACACAGAACCTCAACAACAAAGCTTTGTTCTGACACAGCTTTGGGGTTTCTCTGTTCGTGCTTATGCCAGCTCTTTTGCCTGACTGTACTTCAGAAATCCTGCTGGCATGATTACACAGCACTTAC
>NW_010197439.1:0-3226 GCF_000695765.1 Mesitornis unicolor | reverse complement strand
AGTTTTCTGCTAGGACTATTACATTCCCTTCAGCAACATTAGCCAGACTAACAGAAGAATTCTGGCTGTGTAGTTGCTTCTACACAGGTCATTTTGTGCTGGCTCAGCTCTTCTGGGTAGCACATGTCATTTTGGGTTTTTTAAATTACTAAGTCAACTGACTTACACTGTCAAGTCTGGTAATACAGCCTTGGTCGGAGTACTCTACAATTCTCTAAAGCTATTTACAGAGAAAAAACCGAAACAATAAAAAAGTCCATTATAAATCACCTGATCACAACAATCCTAAAAATTCATGAGATGAATGTACCTACAAAAAAACCACTACTTTTTCTTCCAAAAGCTACTGCACTTCAAGAAACAGCAGTCTTGTAGATGGTGATCTCTTTTAAAAGTGTTAAAACTTTCTGAAACGGTTATTTTCAGAAATCTGTATTTTGTTTAATGTACGTCTAACTGCGTGGCTGGGAGGTAAACTGTTGTAGGAACGGGGTACACACTGCTAATAAACGAAAGGAAGGGGTTACTGCAGGACTCATTATGTTCATGAACTTTTACTAGCTGCACAGACAATGCTCGTTTGAGATAAAAATCTGTTTAATGTCACTTGGGCACAGTAAAAAACAAGAACAATGTGGATGTTGCCTGTTTGGTCCAGCACGTTTTAATTAGACCACTGCTCTGAAAAGAATGATGTTGCTGTTGCTACATCTGGTATTTCCAAAAAAAGATTAAACAACAAAAAAACTGAAGACAAAAATGTTCCTTAAAAATAGTAATTAAAATAACAATAGTATAAACATTGTCAAGTAAATCTCCAGCAACTTTCGTATACCTTACTACATTCAAAGATTACTTAGCTAGGAACCAAGCTATGGAAAATACTATGTGCATAGCACAGAAAAGCAGCGTTACTCAACTGCAAACCCTTTGGGGAAAGAAGGTATCTCTCTGTCTGTCTGATGTTGTACAAGTGCCAACATAACCACGTCACTGCTAAGGACAGTGCATAAAACAATAACTGTGCAAGCAAGTTTGGATTCAGCTAATACCTGTTAGAATGCCAGTGAGATTTTTACGTTGGTGTAAATATTAAAATTTTACAGAATATAAACTTTTCTTTTTTTCATTTTTTAATGTGAGCACTTACATTTTGTGCTGGAAAAAGAATCTCCACATACTGCTGTTTGAGGTACTTTGCAGATGGACAAAACAAACTGCAGTTCATCGGTGGTATAATGCCAATAGGACCAATGGATTTACAACAAAATTAAAAGTGCATCAACACCCATGAATGATGTGAAGTGCTTGGCATACACTGAAGTCTAACATTACTTTTTCTTCCGATAATTTTAACCAAATTCTGTAGCCATTCAGTATTTGTGGACAAGTTTAGATAACACACAGTGACTTTATTTCAAATTCCCATGTACAGCATCACGGTGCAAATATATGGGAAATTGGAACTGATTTAGCCGTCCCTACTCCAGAATAATTCCCCGTGAAAATTGCCTTCTCTGGAATAAAAATACTGGCACAAAGTAATTCCGGAGTATTAGTCCTATTTATAAACAAGCTCACTACTTCATTCTCACAATTTCATAAGGAAGTAATTATTTTCTGCAACAATGTTAACATGTTAACTAGCTATAGAAGAACAGCTTTAAAAATCCCATGACACTGCTATTCTTTCTTCATAACAATAATGCCATTTTGCTTTAGTCATTACCAGTATTAAAATCTTAAAGAGATCTCTAATGGACAAAACGCTCCCTCAAGTGGAATTCTGGAGAATTAAGAAGGGGAAAAGAAAGCACATGAAAATCCCACACGGATCTAGTTTTCTATTCCCAGCTCCCTGGAGACAGACAGCAGTGTGTAAAACTTTCCATACGAAACATAAGTGTCGTAAAACTCTTACCACATGTACGTGGCTGCAGATCTGGCCTAGAGATGCTATGAAACCCAACAGCGGACACGGCAGCTCTGAGCCACTCCACGTCAGGGAGTCTCTGCAATAAGAAAAGGTGTGAGTAAACAGCATGTTACATACCTGTATTAACACCGTGTATTGGTATTTTCAGTACTGAGTTCAACAATTTCATTATCTCACAAAAACATTCTTTATTTACACAGTCTATAAAAATTATATCAGGTACAGCTGAATTCTGTTTGATCATGGGGACTCACTTTGTGCACCAGTGTCAGACTGGGAGCCCCACTTTAACTGCTAGGCACTATTCCTGCAGTTTTTTACCTCTACATCAAGCTACAAGACTGACGATTTGATGGTATCCAGAATTGCAAATTCCCTCTGTTACCTGTCTCCTGCTAGAACAACACTAGCTTACAGCCAGCAGAAGAATATCTCCTGAGGATGTGGCACTTAAAAGTTATCACTGTTGCTCAGTCAACTCAGCATCCCAGCCCCTGAGATTCTCAAATTTGTCTCAGGTCACAGGAAGCAAAAATAACCTCTGTTTCCACTTATCGCTTCCAGAGAATCTATCTATCTGAGGCTTGTAATATTTACTCTCCACATCCAACAGATTTACAGATGAAAACAAATTTACTCTAACAAAGCAGAATGAATTTTCAAATCAAAATGCTGCTAATCAAGCTGAAATCACAAGAACAGTTGAACAGAGGTCTGGATTGTACTCAACAGGACTTATTTTCAGTTGCTTTAGCATCTTAACTGACAGGATGGCTCCTCCCACCAGTCCTACACCTGGCATTCAGATCTCTCAAACCACAGTCTGCCTTTCTTCAAAACAGATCCTTTCCTGTCTCTAACCTTTCCAACCCTAACTCAGTCACTGTACACATCGTTAAAGTGATCTCATTCTTCCCTTCCTTGGATGAGCATTCTTTGCTCAGCACATTCCTTCCACATTAAGCAATCCTTCTGCTATTCACAACATTTTCAACTGACATAAGGTTTACAAACTGTCATAGACTCATAGGTTGGAAAACACCTCTAAGATCATTGAATCCAACTGTAACTATGTAAAGATACTTTACAACATGCACACCTAAACCCTCCATCTTTGTTTATTTTGAGCTTTGACAGCAAAAAAATTCCACACAATAAACAGCTTTGATAGCAAAACTACTTAATTAAACCACTCGCCCCTAACATTTATCAGTCTGGAGGCTCATGGTATCAAAACCACAAAATCACAGAATCACAGCATGTCAGGAGTGGAAAGGGACCTGGAAAGCT
>NW_010197438.1:0-494 GCF_000695765.1 Mesitornis unicolor | reverse complement strand
CAGTATGGGCCAGTGTAGGACCAGTATGGGAACAGTGTGGCCCAGTATAGACCAGTATGGGCTAGTATGGGCCAAGTATGGACCAGTAAGGACCAGTATAGGACCAGTATGGGACCAGTATGACACGAATATAGACCAGTATAGGCCACTATGGGACCAGTATGGACCAATATGGGACCAGTATGGCCAGTACAGACCAGTATAGCACCAGTATAGACCAATATGGGACCAGTATGGGACCAGTACAGAGCAGTATGGGACCAGTATAGACCAGTATGGCCCAGTATAGAACCAGTATAGGATCAGTATGGGTCAGTATAGACCAATATGGGACCAGTACAGACCAGTATGGAACGAGTATTGCCCAGTACAGAGCAGTATGGGACCAGTATAGACCAGTATGAGACCAGTATGGGTCAGTATAGGACCAGTATGGGCTAGTATGGGACCAGTATAGACCAGCATGGGACCAGTATGGCCCAGTACAGACCAGT
>NW_010197437.1:2765-3034 GCF_000695765.1 Mesitornis unicolor | reverse complement strand
GGCTATCAGCCCCTTGCAGGAGGGAGGAGGGCTCCTGGGTCCGGGCTCGGTCCTTTTCCTACGGCATCTGCGAGACTGCGTGATCGGGCTCCGTGACTTCCATCAGCACAGCGCCTCCAACTTTGAGTTACCGTCCTTCAGGGAGCTTGGCTTGGGTGCGTTAACCCACCCCGTGCAGTCGCAGAGTGTGCCGGTGACGTACCCCGGGGAAGGAAGGGGCGAAACGCCACCGAGCAGCGGGGCTGGGCCTGAGTCACCTGTGGGGAGCC
>NW_010197437.1:0-2733 GCF_000695765.1 Mesitornis unicolor | reverse complement strand
GAACCCTGGTGAAACCAGTGCGAGTTGTGATGGGAACAGCGGGGGTTTTGTTTGTTTTGTTCTTTGCCTGGGGGAAGAATGTTTGAAAGCTCTATTTGAAAAGGACTTCAAAAAATGTAGATACTTAAAACGTATTTAAAATGTTTCCTAGGAAGAGTGTTTTAAAAAAAAAAAGTTATGGGGATGACTTGTTTCAAGGAGGCCTCATTAGTAAGTAGATCCTCTTTGAATAAAACTACTTTGAATGTTACTTGCTCTTGGATGTAAAAAATCTGACTTTGCTAACAAGGATGATACTAGCATTGTTTCCATTCAAGTCTCTCATTTTTCTTACTGATGATTACAGTTTCCCTTTTCTGCTACCAACTTTCTGCATGATGCAAGTTTATCAGCAAAACAATTTCCTTTGCTGGGGTATGGCATGGTTCAGTTTAGGATGTCCTGCTACTCTGGAGTCAAATGGGGTGGGGGTTCCTTAAACATATTTCATCCTTTAGGTTTCTCAAATTATTTTACAGAATACTGTGTAACGTCCGTCTGGGCAAATGAAGCAAAACCTGAGTACTGAGGAATAGTAGGTCTTGCACAGCCTTGGCTGGTGCAACTGGTTTCTCTAATCTTGTCCTTGAGATAGTTTATTCCGTAGTCCCTACTACAGAGAGGTGAGAGTTGAAAGTTTAGCCCATACCACAAGCAGAGAGAAGCAAAAGTCAGCCCTATTTAATGCCTGCTGGCATCACAGACACCTCCCTGCCTGCTCCACTCTGTATGTGCTATGTGCTGGGTGTCAGTGTTAGTTTATTTGTACCATCGATGGACCCCATCGCAGGACTGACTTGCTGGAGTGGTGAGAAGTCCAGCTCCATGGATTTCACTGGGATTCAGCATGAAGCTAGGCCAGGAATTGTAGTTACACCCTCATCAGTGACACAGGTGGATGGTTAACTTCTTAAATGTCAAGTGTTTAAATACAGGGAGGGATTTTCCAGTGGTTGTATGAGTGTTTAGATAGCAACTTGTTTCAGTGAGAGCTGAGTACCTGTGATGCTCCCAACTTGTTTCAGTGAGAGCTGAGTACCTGTGGTGTTCTTAGGAGAATGTCTCCTGCGTGCAGAAGAGTGGAGGCTTTTTCCAGCTGGATGAAATTCCAGTGCTATGGGGAAAACACTGGGGAAAATGAACCAGCCATCAAGCTTTGGCTGCTTCTGAATGTCTAAAGGGTGACAAAGCAAAAACGCTACTCTAGCTTTAACTTTGATTTTACAGGCACAAATCCAACATGTTTGTGAATTTGTTCCTTTCATCGCCAAAGCAGGGATGTGAGATAAAGTTCCACAATCGAGTTTCATGATTGTGATAATGTTACCAAGGGGGATTGCTGCCAGCTCTGGCTAAAAGACTGGCTGCCTGACATGTTCCATTACAAGGCTGCTTTTGTAGATACTTTATATTCTTTTGTGAGTGCTCCAGCCATTTACTGAGTTTGTAGTGTAGTCAGCAGTATCACAAAGTGCTGCATCTGTGGAAGAGGTAAAAGCCTTCCTGCAGGACAAGAAGCAGCAGCTAGCAGCTTTCAAAGACCTGTACTGAACCTCTGCTTCCCCCCACCCAAATGCAGATAAAATAACTTTCTGTTATAGATTGGGTGTTCTACAGAGTCCCAGTGGGAACTAAACCATTTTAAAATTAGCTCTGTGACATATTTTATTACTCAGGATTTATATCTGGTTTCAACTGCCTTTATAAATACATGCTTTCCATTTTAATTCCAGTCTCAGACATCAGCGTTGCTACCGAGCAGCATGTAGGTAAAAGAGGCTGTTGGACCGGAATACACAGCTTCACAAACCGGCCATTTCCCAGTGCAGGTTGGTTGTAGTAAAGCAGAACGTGGTTAAAGGCAGATAAAAAGTACCTTGGGCACAGTAAGTAACTGCTGTCTAGGAAGAAGCAGCTGCCCTTGGTTTTCGTTTGCTTTCACAGCACTTAGGAACTGCCACGTGAATCACTGAGTTCTGACTATGTCTCTGCCAGATTGCTGTCAAATGCTTTTCATGAAAAGGCAGGAAATTCTGATAAGGGCAATTTGTCACTAGCAAGTTGTGTATTATTTCTGCTGATTAGTGGTTGTCTGATTCTCCAAACCAGGTATTTGAGATCCCTTCTAAAAATTAAACTTCAAATAAAATTGCATATATTCTCATTTATATGCCCATTTGTAACCTCTTTTAAATCCTTTCAAACTCAACACTCAAAAAATGTCTTGTGCACTGGCTTTCGAAGGACACCGAGGTTCTACATCAAGAAGAAAACATCAAGTTATCCTTTTTTGTGCAGCTTATCACTTTGTGCACCTCTGTCATGTCATTTGTTCTGCTCCTCACAGCATTAGTTCAAGTCCTTGTCTTTTCAGCCTCTCATTCATTAATCACTTCAGACACTAAGAAGACTAAGGAATTGGAAAGAAATGCACTGGCTGATGAATCTTTCCCCCTAGAAGCAATAAACTTACTGGAGTTCTCAGCTGTGAGCCGTGCTGGAACTTTTTTCCTGTGTTCAGCCTCTCATTCATTAATCACTTCAGACACTAAGAAGACTAAGGAATTGGAAAGAAATGCACTGGCTGATGAATCTTTCCCCCTGGAAACAATAAACTTACTGGAGTTCTCAGTGATGAGCCGTGCTGGAACTTTTTTCCTGTATCAGACACAGACTCCCTAGGTGAGGATGGTG
>NW_010197436.1:16965-23912 GCF_000695765.1 Mesitornis unicolor | reverse complement strand
CTTGCATCTTCATTACTATATGAAACTCCATTGCCTACCTCCATTGGGACGGTAGTCCAAAGAGTCTCACTAGTGCATCATCCCACACAGGTGAGCGCTTCACCCACAGGCTCATTGCTGGTGAGTTGTGTTATATCCCCTTCCCCCACTCCCACCTTCAAATCTAGTTTAAAGCCCTGTTTATGAGCCCTGCTAACTCTTGCCCCAGGAATCTTTTCTCCCTTTGGGATAGAGGTATCCCATCTTTTGTCACCAAAGCTGGTGTAGATTGATCCATAATTAAAAAACCCAAGTCCTGCCTGTGGCACCAGTCTCTGAGCCAGGCATTGATCTGTTGGCTCTTTCTGTTTATTGCCTCAGATCTCCCTGCAACTGGTGGGATAAAGAAGAACACTACTTGTGCTCCAGATTCCTTAACCAGTTGTCCCAAGCCCTTGAAATCTCTCTTCATTGTTCTCAAACTACTTGTTGTAATCTTGTCACTGCCTACCTGAAAGACCATCAACGGGTAGTAGTCAGAGGGTTTAACTAGGGTAGGGAGTTTTCTCCGAATGTCCTCGTCCCTGGCTCCTGGGAGGCAGCAGACTTCCCTGAGGAGTGGGTCTCATCTACAAATAGGACCTTCGAATCCCTTCAGAAGTGAGTCCGCTATGACAAGGACCTGTCTGTCTTTCTTACTTGGAGACATTTTTATGCGTGGCTCCCTCTGATTGAGTCTTGGTGGTGCCTCTGAGTTACGCAAGTTCCCTTCTTGCTCTTTCCTTTCCTTGACAGTCTGTAAACACTAGGGAGTAATAACAAGGTACTTAATTGACTCTTTCCTAGCTTATTCCCCTATATTATCATCTATTGAAGTCAGGAACAAGTTCTGTGTAGAATGTGATCTTGAACTGTATTGATTTGCCTTTTCTGTTAATGAGTATTTACATATGATTGCACAAATGGAAATACTTAATTTTGAGAAACATTTAATTTTAGTTTATTTATTGCAATATAAAATGTCAAAGGAGTGCACAGGAGATTTTCTTTTTAAAATACTGTTGCCTAGTAAAAGACATTTTCTCTAGAGACTTTATCTGGATTAGAAGAGAGATGTTAGTGTTGCCAGAATGCAGTTTAGGTGTCTGGACAATGGTGAGCATGCTTTTGAGCCACAGCTAACTGACAGCCAGGAGAGCACAGAGATAATGCAATATTTTCCACAGTAGCTAGATTTCACTTTCAGAACATCAAGTTTAACTCCCACATTTTCATATTTCATGGAGATTTGCTATTCTTTTACATGCTACTATTTTGGAAATAACATAGAACTAGAAGGTAATGAAAATAAGTTGAGTGCAATTTTTCTGCTTCAGTAATATAATACCATAAATTAACAGATATACAGAAATTTTCCAGATCTGACAGAGAGAAAAAATGTGGCTGGAATACACTGGAAGAAGTAGGGGAGAAATTTTAAGATATGAAATTTCTAAAAAAATGAATTTTCCAAAGCACCTTTAGCACACAAAAATGTAAATCTGCATACCTTGATCTTGTACTGACAAGGAAGGCTGTATTTGCCTCTGTTTTACTAAAAGTCAGCTAAAGCAATTTTGATTAACAAAGGCTGTGAAGTGTCACAGAGTTAATGGCATCCTGAGAGGCAGGGTTCTATCAGTTAGATTTAACTCCTCTGTGGAAAGTAGTTCATAAATAAAATCTCAAGATCTCCTGACAAAATATTTTCTGAGAAATGTAAAATTATAGGTGTATGCTTGACAGTAAAATTTATACTAGAAGCAGTAAAAAGAACTTTAGTAACATAAACAAGTCAAGTATCCTAATCCCTTTCAGAACTCCTAAGTTTCTCAATAAGATGAACTCTGGACACCAAAGTTATCTTGCATATAATTTAGCCTTGGGAGAAACCCTTGTCAGCATCTTTTTGAAAAATACTTTCTCTCAAAGGGTATGAGAAGGTTTTGTACAACTTCTCCACATGTACTGCAGTTATTGCAAAGGCTGAATTTCATTGCAGTTTTGAATGAAAAAACAATGGCAATATGTATGGAAAGGGTTAATTTTTTTAGGCTAACACAGGTCCTTAATTATTTATCACATTTCTTGAAATTTGAAGGGCATTAAATGAAGGCAGCTGTACTGGCTCCTGTGTCAGGTTACTGTCTGACACCCAAATAACAGAAAAAGACCACTTCTTCATGTCTTTGCCACCACGCATTGTACTCCCGGTGAAAGCTGTCAATAATTGCTGGGGTTTTTTTTCCTTCCTGAATGCTCATAGGCGACTTCAAACAGTCCTGGTAGTACAGAATCAATACCTTAGCGCCAGCAGCCGTGGCAAAACTGTTATCATTATTGTGTTTACCCTCGATTGGGTTACACTCCTTCCTCCCAAAGCCACTAAAAATTCCAGCAAGCACACACCGCTTCTCCTTGGCAAGCTCTTTCCACCTTCTGTAGGTATCAAACATGTTTCATTTTTTTCCCCTCATAGGAGGGTGTTATGGCAAAGAAATATATCGAGATAAAAACAGGTAATGAGAGAAAACATCGCCCCAAGACTTTGTTTCAAAACATCACTGGTTGTAAAATTGGCACCCTGATTTGCTAAAATCAGGAAAAAATAAGCCAGTAGGAGAAATGGATCATGAAAAAGTTTGGATTTACTGTGGTGGCAAACAACATACCCTTTCCATGATTTTTCTTCAGACAAAGCACGTGCATGCAAGCTTGTGCTCAGAATGCTGAAGACAGAACCATAAAAATGTATGATTTTTTTATAGACATACTTAGCCTACCCTTTAATTAATCAACTGAATTCCTCACTTTTACTTCAACTCATTCAGCATTTCTGCCTTTGTTGTGTCATTAAATATGACATTTCCACATTTAGAAAAAATTGTCAAGCTATAATGATACACCTACTGCAGTGTACTGGTGCCACTAAACAGAAATCATGATTGACTGGCAGCTTGAGCCTCAGAAGGGATAATTTTCAGTAAATAGGAAACACACAACTTTCATTAGTGGCTTTAAAATATTTGGGGAAAAAGTGAAATTAAATAATTCTTTAAAATTTTCTTTCTGTTTCATGAATTATTAATCCTTTCTCTGTTATTCGGCATATGCCTTTTTATTTTTTTCTTTCTTTGTTTTTAACCTTATATCTCACCCTATAGTCACTACAGACATAATTTTAAAACTACTAATTTACCACAGTTTGTCTCAAGTAAAAAAGCTGTGTCACTTACTAGGCAAAGTGGCATGCCTAGTCTCAATCATGGGTCTTTTCTTAAAGATCTATTCATATTACTCCTTTACAGTGTGTAGAGTTGATGGGAAGGTGCAAAGCTTGACTAAAAAAATTTAGTAAAGAAGAGAGTTTACTACAGTCACTGCTCGTATGTCACAGTCATCACAACTCTTGCTATAGGACTTTAATTCCTGGTACATTTGGGTTTTTTATAATAATTTTTTAATAACTAGGGGAAAGAAAACCCTAAGATAAATACCAGTGAAATTAAGGATTTGAATGGTTGATCAGCATCTGAGCTTAGATTTTTCAGAGTCAGGTAACTTTATTTAGACAACTAAACCCCAGATCAAGCAGAGGAATAATCTATTCCTCAAAGATCTGCAGCCTTAAATGTGTGGGTCTTCCTTTGGTAATAATGTACGGTTAGAATCAGAGGCCGAGTTCTCTGCTAGTAAAAAAGTCTCATGAAAGAGAAGAAATAATGCCAATACAGAGCTTTCTTTGTCGAACAATAGAATTTGCATAAAACTGTTTCAGATTTTCAAGTCTCTTAAGAAGAGACAGCTAGGAAATGACAGTCAAATAAATTTACAATGGATAAGTCTTTCCTGTCACTGTAAAATTTTCAGTTTTTGAAAACCAAGTTCATATGTATAAATAATTTATAAATGACTGGTTTTTTTTACATTGTTAATAATTTTTGTCAATATTTGAAAGAGACTAACCATTTGAATTTTGAAATTTATATATTACATTTTCAAAGGAAAAATCATTTTGATATCATAACATATATTGCTTAGAAAATGGTATTCAATATGAAGGATGGTTTTTTTTTTCTTTCATTTTTACTTCAGAAACCTGTCAAAGAACAGTTCTTTCATGGAGAAGTTTCTGATTTTATGAACTGATAAATTTCTTAAGACCTGTTTCATTGAAGAATTCAACTCTACTGCTAACACTGCTGCTAATGACTAGCTTTAGTTGCTTACACAAAGCATCCTGTTGTGATCTTTTGAGAGGAACACAAGCTGCTCCACCAGGTAGTCATGCCTAAGTGAGGTGCTTGAGTGTGGAGTGTTGGCCTTTTCTCATCTCCCCACTCTTTGTGCTTTGGGGCTATGCAGACCTGTTAGAAGTATCTAACTCATGACCACGTTTGTATGGACTTTTTCACCTATAACGGAGTCCTGCCTGTCACTATAAAGCAGATCCAGTGACATATTTTGGAACATCCTCCAAGGCTTCTTAGCAGCGTCACTGAGGAAACATAATATTGTCAAGAGATAACATTTCATAGGCAGCCAAGAGCCATTATTTATGGCATTGTTCTTACTTATAGTTCTGCTGAGTTTATGTCAGGTGTAGCTAAACTCTGCCAGGAGTTAAGCTTAAGCACTGATTTATCTTTGTGCCTTTTTTTTCATATTCAATAGACATCCATGTTTGCATTTCCTGTTTCTACTCAACATCGTGGGTCATTCTGCACCACTTAATGAAAAATAGATTGAATCATCCCCAGTAATCTCAGTAGATAACCCCCCATAAAGATACAAATAGAAGAAACTCATATTTCTATTCAGAAAGAAGGCAGGAAGTATCCACAATAAAAGTTTGTTCTGCAATTTACTAGGACATTTATCCAAATTTTAGAGATTCACATGCCTAAGATATCAAGCTCTTAAATTTTAGGAAAACTGCATTGAAAGAGGCCAGTCTCTGAACCTTTTCCATATACTATCTAGTAAACTATCTTCCTACATGTGTAGAGGGATGTGTAGCATGTGTAGACTTCGGTGCTAGTATACACTCAACTACAATAAGTATAACATTTATCATAATATCAGAGAGTAATTCCAGTGGCTATAGACATGAAGAAATCTGTTCTGTTGAAAGGAGAAATTGTCAGTGCCGTATGAAAGGAGTTCAGGAAGAAAATGTATGTCATTGTAGACACTGCTTTATCTAAGATTATATCTTGTGTGATCTCCTTCAGATATGTGAAAAGACAGGAATAAATGCAACCATTGTAATCTACTGAATAACATATCTCTCCTAAAAGTTTTGTATAAATCATGCAGGCCTTAGAAATTCTTATAACAATATTTTTCTTTTCCATTATATATATTTTCAAATTAAGTATCATAGACAAACATTGTTTAGATAGAAACCTAATGTTATTTCTTTGAATTACTTTAAAGAAAAATAGAGTGTAGGAGTATATAATATGAATCTGAAGTCTTTGGTCAATATGAAACTTCCCTGTAGACCAGTGTAGTCTTTCCAAAGACTGGGATCCTGAATTCCAAACAAAAATATATGTAGTGATTTTATAAACGAAGCATTTGACAGCACTGTATTCGTCACCTTTAACATACCATTGTATTGCCTAGATAGTAGTCTCAAACAGGACTATTTTAAAAGTCTATTTCTTTTAAAGATATCATGTAACTCTGAAAAGTAAAAAGGCACTTACTGACCTGCAGGATTAGCACTGCAACTTTTGAGATGGTTTGTAGATTAGTTAAGAAATGCTTTTGTTAAACTTGGGATAGTAAAACAAACAGTAACTTTTCACATTTAAAGCATCTGTGAAATATACCATCTCCCTTTCGATGGTACTGACAAATGAAGCAGAGGCTGAGTTCCTCTTCAGCTCTTCAGTACAATGTAATTACTCTCACTCCTTGTGCATATATTTTTATTTCAGTTTTCAGTGGCATACAGGGTCGTAACAGAGATAAAATCTGGTTATTTCTTCTTTTAGCTGGACCAAGACCACATCACTATGTGCAGAGTATTTGTGATTTGTGTTCTGGTTTGTCTACTTGCTCTACCACCATCCATAGATCCTAGCTACTTTTGCAGAAGGCAATGTTAAATGACGTTGCAGTCCCTTTGTGTGAATACATGGGCAGGTAGGAATTTTGAAGTATGACACCACATGGCCTTCCCATTCACAAAGCAATTATTTAAGTCTTTGAGTTATGTAGCAGGAGCAGCTAAGATCCGAGTTTTATCTCCAGAGTTGTTCTAGAATTCCATAAGCCCAAATTTTTCCATGCTACTTTGTCCCCTCAATGTAGAAACCAGCACAGGCTGCTTCTGCCTCTTAAAATTCAATGTAGGCATAACTTCAAAGTTCGGATTAGAAACAGTAGGTTTCCAATTTCTGATTAAGCATTTAGAACTTTAACAAAAGAACATTTATTGTTTCAAATCTAAGCCTACTGTGGAAAGGTTTCACTAGCTTGCCACCAAATTCAGTGGGAAAAATTGAAGTTTTTTTCTACATGCCTTAGAAAGGATCATTGCTGCAATAGCATCTTGAAGTTGAAAAAATGAAATAGAATTTGAATTTTTACTCAGCACATATATTGAAGGAAAACAGCAGTAACAGATTATTTTTTTAAAATTTTTATCTCAGAATCTTGGCAGAATTTTCTTTATGTTTTAAAATAAAAGAAACTTACATTTAAAAATTTGTACTATCAATTTCCTGAGTTAAATTACTTGTCTGTCACATTCTCCCATCTAAACTTTTCAAAGTATTTCATTCATTATTTGGGTCCACTATCTTGTAAATGTCCATAGTATGTCTTTTAAAAATAAATGCCATAAACAAGTTGAAGAACCCAAGAGTATTGATAGCCCTTCTTCAACCATTGTGTCTCTGTTCTTCCTTTCAGGA
>NW_010197436.1:16017-16924 GCF_000695765.1 Mesitornis unicolor | reverse complement strand
ATTAATGATTTTCCATGGAGAAATGACAATTTCTGGCTCCCTCTGATGGTCCACTTTAGAATGATAGACTTGTAACTACCCATTCAGAAACTATAGTCTATTTATAATTTTTCATATGTAATCTTTGTATATGAATATCATAGCTCCATTCCTTTACTGCCCTTCTCTTTTTTCAAAAGGGTGTTTGTGAGACTCTTTTTAACTTTGTTATATGGCTCTCCAGTTAGCAGACCTCTAATACTTTATGTTCTTAAAACCGCAAATTAGCATTCTAAGGCTTTCTCTTTCCAGGTTTCCATAGCAACTCTTGTACAGCTTATTCATTAGTAAGAGTTCTGTTTAATTGATCTCCTAATGTATTGCTTAATAGTAACTGTTAAGCAGTCTTTTGTTTCCAGGTCATATTTATGGTTCACATATTTGCATAAAAGCATTTCATTAGCTGAAACCAATCATTATTAGTAATTTTCTTTTTTTAGTTTAAAATAACTAAACCCTCATTGAGATTTTCTGAATAGCAAATATTTATATCTTGTTGAATGGGTTTTCTCTGTGAGCCTGGGTGCTTTGTTTCTGTGAGCAGCAAGAAAATTACAGAGCTTCAAAATGTTAATCAGAGAAGACAAAAAGAAAGTGGCTTTTTTTCCAATTGAAATGTAAATGCACAGTGACGATAACTATAGGCCACGGGCAATATTTGATGACAAAATTGTAATGGATAAATATCCTTTAAAAAACACAATAATGCACTGCCCATCTCGAATACATTGGGATTTTTTCTATTATGCATAATAATGATTTTATGACATCTTAGGCTATGGAAGTTTAAAACCTCAAAGAAATACTTTTCTGCAATATGGTGTTGACCAAAACTCTTTCCACTTAAGTTAGTCAACTTTGATGAATA
>NW_010197436.1:0-15997 GCF_000695765.1 Mesitornis unicolor | reverse complement strand
TAGAAATCAGCTTACTTATAAAGGAAGGAGATTTTCAGCTTACTGGGGTATGTGAATGTCAAACAATTCACCCAGAGCCACAGGATAAAGTTTGGTCCTGACAACAGAAAAATTGTGTTCATCAAGAATAATCATTTAAATTCTTTCTAGATAATAGTTGCTATGGAAAACAAAGTATATAGGTCCAAGCAACTTCTTAAACTTCTTAAAACAAGCTAACACTTCAAACTTTCTCAAGCCTGAATAGAGAGTACAAAACTCACTTCAAATGACTGGATTCATGTTATACATATTATGAGTATGGTTCACAAATATGTTAATTGATTACGAGTCTCGATATTATAAAATAATGCTTTCCATTTTCTTTTAATAATCTTTCCATTTTTTCTAGTGCTTGAAGTTGATGGTTTTTAAGATCTACTCACAAACATGAGAGCTTTACGAGTACTTCTTGCCCACTGATGATTTGAAAATAGGTAAGAAGCATCTCTAAAGCAATTATGCTACATAATCAGGATCACTTCAGTGATTTTTTAGACTGTAACAGAAGAGGAAGATAATTTATAACATGTAGATATTTTGAATTATATGCTTTAGATGCATGAAAGTTAAATATTACTATTTTTCTGCTGATCATGAAATCACTTCAAAAAAATTTCCTGCAGTGTCAATGATGACAGTGTCACCAAAACCTGATTATTTTATATTTCAGACTATTCTTCTCTGCCTTTGATGATTTTTCTTGCCATCTGAAAGACTTTGAGTATAGTGACAGAGCATAAGTGTAACTTCATAAGCTTCAGTGATGCCCACATGGTCTCAGTTATAGAAATCTGCTTTATGAAACCAGGCATGGCAGTAATATACTGGCTACTACAGGAAAATCAAACATGTTTAACAAAAGCAGTAGTTTACAGGCAGTCATACCTGCTTAATCATGTTATTTTCCCCTACAAAGAGAGAGAAACATAGGAGAAATGAAGCGCAAACAAGTCAAAGATTCAGGTTCTCTTAATGCGTTTCTCCACATAGCTCTCTTGACTGTGCACACTGTGTGTCCTCTAAGAACCTTCAGTAATTTCAAGACTTGGCTACAGTAGAAAGGAAATAATCTATGTTCTTAGGTACTATTCTTTTCCTGCAATTCATTTCCTCTGTGAAGTTCAGCAAACTGCTTCCATTTTGGTTTTGAAACAAAGACTATATGAGAGAGGGACATACTGATAACATGCATATACTTCGCCATGTCTACTTGTGTGAGAAAAGACTGAGATTGTTTTATGTAAAACTGCTCCTCCTACACACATCTCAGCAGCAGAAGAACATGGAAGCTAGTATAAAGGTTCAACTTGAATACCTTTAAAAAGCTTCATATTGGAGGCTGTGTAGTTGGCACTGTGATAAAGCTAATGTGTCCTGCTGACTGATCAGGCTGAATAGCTTGCACACAATAATGCATTGCAATGTCTCTCAGACTTAATGTTACTTGTGTCTAGCCTTTTTAGTTCTCCCTGTACTATTTTCCTACATGGTGGTCTCTGCCATTTGAGTAAGCTTATGTATTGAGTACAGTACCCTCTACATAATTATCTTCTTTTCTCACTTCTTCAAAAAAAAAAAAAGTGACCCTACTGAACTTCATTGACCATACTAACCAGAGATCCCTGACTGTAACAAGAGATTAGGCAACTGGCTGACATGTAATCTTATAAAGACAACTAAATGCAAATGAGAGATGAGTTCCATAGACTATGAATCTTTAGAACAAGAGTTTCAAAGAGAATAAAAAGTCTTATCTGTAATGCATAGCTGCTCTGTACTTTCAATGAAGGTACCTAGAACTTGTTTTTCAGTTAAAGAATCTCCTATACATCATTCTTTTTTGCATCCAGTTATTCATATTTTGAACAATTCTTCTTTTATTCTATTATTTTTCATTATATGCAAATACTTAGTGTGTAAATATTGTGCTAGTAGTTTTTCACAGTCTTCATTTCTACTACTTGGCTTTTTAAGCTCTTGAAATAAATAAATAAACTCAATAAATAAAGCAGCTGAAATAGTGAAATCCATCACTAGAAAGGACAATCTGAAATGGAAAGCCTACATCTTCTTAATCTTTCTCCTGTGAAAGATACTCTGTCAGCTTACTACACTGTCTGCTGTTTTTCCCTTCTTTTATTTCCAGGAGCTAGTCCTAGCACTGATGCTTCTCTCTCTTATGTGGCATTAAGGCTACTGCTCTAATATGGCTTTGTATTAAGCATCTATATTGACCAAACACTCAGGGTTGCACTACTGTCTTGAGTGCTACTTTGATGGCAATATTTGTTATCTCCCTTCCTCTTTCAACAGGTCAAAGATTAATTTTAATTAATGAATAGGACAGAAATTATCACCTTAGAGAGCTCCCGTTAGTAGCACAGTGCTCATTTCTATACATATATATACTGTGTACGTATAATGAAGAATATTCACTCTGTCTAGGCAACTTTGATATCCTACAATAGAGTGGCTGGTGAACCTTCAGTAAGAAGCTTCAAAGCAGATACATTCAGTGGAAGAAAAAGATACAGATTCCAGTTGGATGCTTAACTAGAGAGTATCTGTCCACATGTCAAAGTAACATTTGCTCTAAATTTGGCAATACCTCTGTTGAAACATTTTTGCAACTATCTTCTCTTTTTTGGCAAAAAGGTGAAAAAAATGAAAGAGCATCAAGGAAACTGCTACTTTTTTAATGTTGCTGTTTTATTTAAAAAGTGAAATTTATCAGCTGTAGTTATTTTCCAGAATGTCTTTCTAACGATTACCTTAATTGTCTTTCTGGCAGAGTAAGCATTTTTTACTAATCAATAAGACAGTGATCCTTATAATGAGATTATACAAGTAGCAACTAATCATTATCTCATCATGAATCTCCAAATCTGTTTTCCATTATTAAAATCCACAATAAATTGTAGATTCCTCAACAACAATATTTTATAACTATAGTGTATGTCACGGCATTGGTGTTTTCATTGTAGACTGTGGTTTAATTTCCTTGCTATCTGTATTGTGCTGAGCTTGATCTTGATACGTAAGATGTAAATAGTCAGTACCAGCAACATCCACCAGTCCTGCTGACGGGGCTTCCCCATGGAGGCTACAGATGATTAAAGCTGTATGTATGTATATCCTGATAAGCCATTGCTCCTAGCCTAGGGATGAAAGGGAAAAAGTTGACAAATGCTTTCCATTTAATTGTCTGCAGCTAAACTGGTGCAACATGGGGCAGCTACCCTCTCCTAACACCTAATGTGTGGACAACCTTCTAGAAGGTCAAGCTGTGCATGCCCAGGCCACAACAGCGAACCCAGCAGGGGCTGTAGGATTTAAGCCAACCAGAGCTGAGTATTTTCCACCCAGTCCTGTAAGTACTGGGACTGATGGATATGTGAGGGTTGCTGGAGTGTGTGAGGGCTAATGGTGTGGTGGGGAATCCCTGTAGCCTGCATGTTATCAGCTGGGGCTACCATGTTGGCCCCTAGCCTTCTTTCCGTGGCTGTGCCATGTCTTCCATAAAGTAGGAAGGATGTGTGGCTCATTAACATCAAGAATACTTCTGACTAAGAGTGCTCTAGTATCTCAGCCCATTTAGTCACACACCATCATTTTAATCTCAATTTTCAAAGATAAAAGAGAACCAATGTGGTAGATACTTATCGAAGGGCAATACATATTAAGGGCATATATTTTTCTTTTATATCCACTCTTCCTGTACCCCAATAGACTTGGCAGAAAAACATGTTTCTGACATTCCTGTAAATGTTATCAAAGGAAGAAGGAACCTCTGGGGAATAGATGGTGAATTCCTGACCAACATGAGTACCTGTTTGAGAAATTGACAGCACGGCCACCTTCTAGGTAGAGTCATAGGAAAAGCAAACCAGTGGGCTATAAGAACATTGCTATTTAAATTAGACATTTATATTACATAGAAATAAAATTTAAAAAAAACAACAAACAAAAAACACAAAAACCAGTGCTGCAAGTCTGCAGCCATCCCCTGTTTTTTCTCTAAGCCAACCAGTTCATGCTAGAAATAAATTAATATAACCAGGTCTCCTATCATTCCTTAAAGAGCATCACTCTCAGCTTTAAAAAGCTTGAATAAATTTATAAAGAACAACAGACTTATCTGCTTCCAGGTTCCCATGGGTTTCAATTCTTTGCTTGCAACTTCCAATTTACCAGATGTAGCCATTAAAAAGAAAAAAATTGAGATAAATTCTCAATTGATCCTCTGTCCTCTTGTCTTAGCTCAAAAACAAATAAGTATTTTGTCGTGTTTTCTCACTCCTACAACCTCCATTAAAAAAAACCAAAACACACTCTTGTGATCAGTTTACTTACGGTTATCCAGGATCAGCATTATAAAAGTCTTTTCTTACAACTTCACAGGGTTTCTGTCTCCTTTAGTAGTCAATAAACTGTTTATTGCTTTTACCTATGCTAATCTCTGTTCATCTGAGATGTATTTCTGATTTTTTTATTCATGACCTGTATATTTCATTCAGGTAAACAATCAAGATAATTGCTGCCCTGTTTGATGTGAAGAGAACTCAATGTCTTCTTCTGCTCCCTTGGAATCGGTACTGACCTTGTGCTGTGAGTCTGATCGCAAGTCCACTGTGCATTGAGGAGTTAGTAATGCACATAACAGCCACTCTAAGCAGGCACAGGTCCAGCATGGCCTTCAGACTGGTGCTGTGCTGCATAAATCTGTTGACTGTAGGATAACCTCAGCCAGCTCGTTGCACCAGGTGACTGCTGGCAGCTTCCCCTCCATACCAGTGAGTTCACAACCTTGCATTTATTGAACAGTGCAGCAAGAAGTTCTCAGGTGAAAGTAATTTTTATTTAACTGTAGATGTAATAAATAGGGCCATTTCCTTGTAAGAAAATCGTATAATAGCTTGAAAGACCAAAAGTGGGAAAACTCTGCTATAGATGAGGTCTGCATGGTGTACAGCTTTTGGGTGGGAGTCCTGTTTGATTCTATGCTGTGCAGGGCTCCCACCTTTTAAAGGGCCGTAAGATTATCTGTGTTGTTCTTTCTACCTTTAGCTCTAATAAATAGCATTTTAAATGTCACCTTACAGACTCTTAGGTGCCTTTCTTGCTGAAATCATAATGGAGCAGCACCTCCTGGTGCAAAACACCTTGCATGCAGACTAAACAAATGAGAAAGAAAATAGTTCTAATTGGCTTTGAAAACAAAAGGTGTCAGAAAAGACTTGAATCCTTGGAGTTCAGAAAAGTTTACCTATCTGTCTATTAGGGAGAAAACCTACTCCTTCAGTTGTATCGAGACACCAAAAAGGAATTAAGTTTCTTGGATAAATAACTGAATTACCCAAATATCCGTAGAAAGAATGACAGCAGCTCTAGAAATATAACAATTTAAACTACAAACCCTCATGTTTCAGTATTCCTCATAGCTAAGATCTATGATTCTGTCCAGTTGGAATACAGCTGTGATCAGATTTGGTGATTAAATGTAAAATTGTTGTCTCTGCAAAGTTGGAAAATATCCACTCATTGTTTTTTTGTGAATTGACAACCAATGACAGAAATCATTCCCTGCAAATACACAGTGGTAAAATAAGTCATTGAAGTCATTGGACCAACTTAAAAAAAAGCTTAAAAATCATATAGAGAATAAAGCCAGGATATATACTTCCTTACACCAAAAGAATATGCTAATCTCAGTTTTGTTGATTTAAAACACGGTAGTAGCTGCAGTAAGTGGTATCTTACAAGCAGAGAGAGGTATTTGATTTCTGTCATTACCATTTGGAACACCACTCCTCTAAACATTTTTTACTTTTTGGAAAAAAAAAAAAAAAAAAAAGCTAATGGACTGAAGCTATTCATCCAAGGGAAAGAAAATAAGAAGTGGCATTAAAATAAGCATATGTTTTTGCAAGTGCAAATGAGTTTAGAACTCATAACTATTCAATATGTAAATAGTGCCAAAAGGCTCCATTAATAGGTAGGTACTGTAAAATCTTTGAAAGAGATTTCTACTTTGATAATTTGTTTCCACTATAAATAATTTACCTGAATTTTCTGAGTCTAGACCCTGGTTTGCTCCAGGTGAGAGCATTTTCAGGTGAAAACATTTCCTTTTCTTTACTGATGGATTTCTGGCCATGGAGGTCATGTCATCAGCTTAACTCGACAAAGTCCATGTACTGGGCATCTAAAGAAAGATGAGGGTCCTGTCAGGAAGACATAAACAAAACCTGAAGCTATTTCAAACCCAGAGGAAGTCTGATATGATACTGAGGAAAGACAGAGAAATTGGTATAATAATTCAGGATTAGATAGGATGAGACCTTTCTTTCCTAGCAAGACTAGACACCTTTCAAATGTGATTAGAATAAATTATTTTATTTCAAGCTTCAGTCTGTAGTCACAGTATTTGCCTCCGGTAGTCTGTCAACTAAATATGTATTATTTGAATGTAGGCACATAGATTGATGATGGCAAGCCATACGTACAATTTTATATAAATAAACATTCACAATATAACTATCAAGTGTTTACAGATAGCCAGATGTAACCTGGAAGATGTCATTCATATGAACTGTTCTCTCTCTCCCTTTCTTTTAAAGGTTATATGAGGTTTAGCTAACATTTTTTTTTTCAAAAAATTTCATGGGCTTGTTTTATGCTGACCTAATAAAACTATTTCTTCCTTAATGAAACTAGTAAATATGAGAAAACAAGTTCAATAAATTAAATGTTTGTCTAAAGATAGCATAGAAAATACTACAAAAATAATGAACAGTAGAAAAAAAGCAGAATTACAAAACAACAACAAAAAATAGAATTACAATTTATAACATCCTGCTTTGGTTATTTACATAAATTGGTTACCTATTTTATATGATACAAATGCTGACTTTTCCACTCAATTCTAATAATCTGTGTTAGTATTATGTATTGTTAATGATCTTTGAATAAGGTTATATCAGCTACACTGGTGAAGAGTCCTGAAAATATATGGATTTGTACTTATACAACTCTTGAAGGAAAAATAATGTTCTTGAAAAATTCTGTTAACTGCTTGTTCAGATTATCTGTTATAAATATAATTCCTAATGTTGTTTTTTGAAATTTAATCACCATCCTCTAATCATTTTGTATTCTTAATGTAGCAGTGCTTAGTAGTCAAATATATTGAGATGCACATTGGAAAAACCTTGGGTTCATTCCATGAAAAGAGATATTTGAGAAGGAGTCGTACTTAACAGACATACAAACACCATTATGCATAGCAAGAACAATACAAAAACAATTCACAGTTTATTCTGTTTTATTCTGATTCTGATTTACATTCAGAACTTTAAAGTAGGCTTCCAAAGAACATTTTTGTCATAATATTTATTTAATTCCAAAAATGATCATATCACACATCTCTTTTTTAAAAATTTAGAAAAATGCATTTTTAAGTTCCTAGGATGTTCAGAAATGTGTTCAAATAGCATGAGTTTTAATTTGCAACACTGTCCCTATGTGAATGCATGGTAAATCTTTAATGAATAGTTGTGTATCATTATGACTCAGGGCAAAATTTAGCGCTTGAGTATGCTCTTTCACACAATTTCCTTAAAAAAGAAGGAATTCTTTTCTACCTGCAGTGCATTCTGATGACAACTCATATGGAAAAATGTATTCTCATTAGCCATCTGTCTACTCACACTCTTAGGTTAAAACATTTTAATGTTAACACTGATATCTACCTAATGATGAAATAGCTAATGTGAAAAGTTTTAACCTTCTTCTCTGCCCCTTCATAATTTATGCTGTTGTTCCAAAAATACATATGTATTTCATGGAGTAATGCATTTAAGAAATAGATTGTTTGTGTAGAAAGTGCTCAAGAGTGATATGACCTGATAAAAAGGATTAAAAATGTCTAGTCCTGTAGCAATTTATTCACATTACTCCATAAGATGGTCTAAAAAACGAAAAGAATAGTACAAAAGAGAACAAGAATTATGTCACAGTGTCATTAAATATCAAAATGTTAATAGGAATGGCAATCAAGAGTGTGCAAATTCCTATACCACAGGCTCAATTCAGTCACCATCCAAAACCACATCTGAAGTAATTCAGAGATTTGGCAGGAACAAATTCACATTGCTATTTTGCAACAAGCAGACATGCCTTAACTTAAGAATGGCTTCCCTGAGTCCACCACAGGACATGACCAGCAGAGAATGATGAAGGATCAAAAATAAGAACAGGGAAAGCAAACGACAAAGATTTTCTTACTATGAAAAAATGCAATTCATTGCTATCTCATCTTCTTCTAACACAGGTTGAATTTCTGTCATTGTATTTATCAAATTTTCATGGACCATTTTTCAATTGTTTTGCATAATTACTTAAGTCAGTTTATAAAATTTATGGCATGCAATATGCCAATATGTTCTGTGATACAATATTTGAGTTTATGAAAAACAATTTTTCGTTCATTTTAAACCCGTCTGCCTGACTATTTCAATAGGCATCCCTGTTTTCCTGTTATGGAAAATAGAAGTTAATTATTCTTCCCTTGATTCTATAGATCTTTCTCTGTTGTCTCTCAGTCCTGTATTTTCCTAGTTTGAAGAGTTTTATGTTTAACCTCTCCGCATCTAGAAACTACCCCTTACCTCTGATGGTCCAGTCATCCTTTGTAACATTTTTAGATTTATCATGTTATTTTCAGACTGTGTGACAAGAACTACATGAAATTGTCAATCCATTGAGAAAAATGATTACTTGTTTTACTTTATAATCAGACTTGAAAGAAGTCCAGTAGGCTTGCAAAGCACTTTTTTTTCCAGTAAAGCTTTCTTTTCCTTTTGCTGTTATAATCATTATAGAATCCTCATTTGCCATTATAGAATTTTCCTATACATTTACTAACCTTATTTTTATACAGTTCCTGGTGATGTAATCTGTGTAGAATTTAGAATTTCTAGTCTGTGTATCTCAAACCCTGCTTTATTCCTTCTTCAAAATGTGTACCATAGTGGATATGTATCTTTTGACCCCACAGAATTCTAATAAATAGTTTGTACTCCATAGTCAGTTTTTTATAAAACTCGTAGTTAGGTATTTGTCATTATTCATTCCATGGCTTTGTTCTCAAGCTGACACTTCAACTTCTAACAGTTATATTCATAAGATTCCTTAAGAAGGAGCTTCCTTAAACTAATTAGTAGTAAATATATTTAGGTATTTCTGAAAGATTTTTCTGTATGCGTGTCCATTCTCATCCCCATAAAAGACACATAACAGAATAGAGTTCTGGAATGTGTTATAAATATCTTCATGTTCAGATAACATAATTAATAGGAATCCTGACAGGAAGGCAAAAAATTCAGATTCACAGAAGAATTTTGTAATATTGAGAAGGGAAAAGGGGTAGGAAGATAGTAACAAAAAGGAAAGCAGAAAGAGTTTGCTTTCCTCCTTTTCAACAGCAAAATCTATGCAGTGAGGAAAGCTGGGAAAATGCTCATTCTTCACATGCTTGATATTAATGGAAAACATTTGTGTTAGCAGTGTTGAAAACAATTGAACCTTATGTAAAAAATTTGCCCACTTAGTTCTGTCAGAGCTGGTGTCTATGAAGATTATCTGATACCAATGCTGAAAGCATGAAAAATTTTTCTAACAAGATAGCATAGTTGAAAATAGAACAAAAAAAAGTCTAACCTTGAAAACATGTTTCAGAATACAAATAATGCTATTATATTGACTTCAGAACTTTGCAGTCTTTGACAGCTTGAGGTTAATTAAAACCAAAATTGTCCAGTTGGGTTGAGTTTTTGTATTATTTCCATTTTAAATGGCCATGCAAGTAGATTATTTGGTCCAATGTCACAGAGTAAGTCAGCAGCAGAGTTGAATGTAGAACCAGCATCTCACAGATTCCTAAATAAATAAAAGGGCACAATGTGAATTTACAATAGGAAGAAAAACATCAGTGGTCTACAAATGATCATGCGTATTAAGTTGGCAGAAATGAATATAGGCATTGACTCTATGTACAGTCTAACTATGGTTTCTTTGTGTTATTCATGCAGAATAGCACTCCATTCTACTATGATTTCATTTGTCCACTGCCACTGATGGGGTATGACACTGTTAGTCTAAACAGGGCTGTCATAATTTGGTCCTACATATTAAATAGCGTACTCTATACACGAAGTAATAATCACCTACATTTATACATACATTCATGAAACATTCTGTGTATATGTCTAAATACAGAAAGTTTGTCTGTCTACATCTAACATAAAATTCGTTGTATACATATTTATTAAATGAGAATCCAAACTCTCTCAGTGATACATAAACATTTAAAAACCCAGATGATTAGAGTATGTTGCAACTATAGATCTTGGAAAAATCTCTTGTGGGTTACCTAATCGGTTGGGAAACTTGTCATGACCAAGTAGCAAGCTATTTCCTCTCAGTGTTTAGACGTTGGTTGACCTTGACATCTGAAATGGTGTAAATAGTAATCTGTGATCTTAGCATTAGTCTTTATTAATCTGCATGATACAGAGAACTGAATTGCTTTACAGGTTATTTGTATATTTATGAATTGTGAGAGGAAGGAAACATTGTGCCTTTTTGTGTTCTGTCAGTGTACTATGTATCTGTGATAAAACATAGCAGTCATACTCAGCCTCAGTAAAAATACTAAGATACAGTAAAACTTACAGCCTGTTGGCTTATTTCTATATATTTTGAATAACATTTAAGGCTTAATACTATAAAGTTTATTCAAGCAAGTATCTTCTTTTTAAAACAGCGTTATTTTCTTTTTTTTTTATTTGCTTACCTTTTATGTTCTTTTCTATGACACTCACAGCCAAAGTTAAAGACCTTTATCATTTTAAACATATTATGCTTGCAATTTGCCTGGTTTTGTCTTAACAATTATATTAGAAAGATGTTATGGATGTTGCTGACAGGATTCTGTGTAGGGATTTGTGGCATGGCAGTTTCTGAACATGATCCTTAGATGATAAGAGACAAACTCTCACCAATTTCAGCGACACCTTTTCACCTTACTGCATGTAGCCCTATGAGAGAAAAGTGGCAGCCCAGGCAGCAGTCTCCAGCCCAGATCAGACTTTTACCTCCCTACTTTGATCCTATTCAGAATACTAAACAAGCCAGTGAAGCACTGCCCATTTCTTTTCCTGACACTTTCAATAACAAGCTGAAACTCCACACCATCTTAGTTTCCATTTTTGCCTTTATTTTTCTGAGCCTAGAGTTAGCCATCTGCGAAGACACCTCTGTCATTTAACTAAGTTTATCATAAAAGACAATTTTTGATGTATCTTTGGATGGACCATTGATTCCAGTATAACAGTACATAGCATTCATAAGGAGACCATATACCATATAGGCATGTGTAAATCAAGCAGATCTTCCTAGAGACAATGAAACTAGAATTACAAAGGCATGACTGTCAAAGTATTATGCTATACATACAACTCAGTTCCACATCCACAGCTTAGTCATCTGGCAAGCAAAAGCCTGTTGCTTTCATGCACACATTTTTATAGTAGTATTCAATAAGACCAGTTGAAAGAAATGAGACCGGTTCCATTGTGTTCTTGTTTTTATGCATTTTCTTCTGTCCTTTTCAGTGTGCAGCAGCCAGCTAGATTCCTCCTGCCAATTTGTGCTGCACACCATCATCAGAGATACTTTTTCTTGTGAAAGTTTTAAAGCAAGTGATAATTGAAATTTTTCAGTTTAAGACATAGCAACACACTAACAGGAGTCAAGAGATTCTCTGGCAAGCAAAGTCTTGAACTTCTGCTTCTGCTCTCCATCTCTTTCTCTGGTTCCTTTAGTTTCACATACAGCAGCTGGTACCTTTCATTCTACAGCAAAGTTACCAACTATTTAATGATTTTGCAGTCTATCAATTCTGAAGTCATTCCTTCTGCCTGCTGATTTTATTTAATATCCTAGATCTCTCTAGGCTTTCTTGTGACTATGGAGCCATAAGAAATCTATCTGCCAACAGGTATAAACTGACACGCAATCATTTTAAGAATCTATAGATGTAATGATTTCAGGGTGAAAATAAATTCCAGTATAGAGAAGCATATTGACCACCAACTGCACTGGAACTATTTATGACAGGGCTGGGTACTCCTGCATGATTTTTATAGATGTGTTTGATAACAGAGAAGGAGATTCTATCTTGCTTCACTGAAATTGTAAGTATGTAAAGAGTCTAACATAGGAGCAAATTTAGCCATTGTTTAATTATCAGCTCTGATAATTATGACTCTTTCATATGAGAATATGGTCACATGAAATATTAATTAAAACTTTAGATTGGGTTATGCAGAAAATGTAGTTCATTGAGGCCAGGACTGCACGAGAACCAAAAATAAAGTATCTTTCATTTAAAGAGGCAGTAGAAAACACTGAACTCAGGTTCAGCTTAATTTTTTGTCCAAGCCGAAAAGTTAATTTTTCTCTAATACTATTCACACATGATAACACCATAACAAACCATCTATCTATTGCAAAAGATATGAAGGTCTCTTAAACAAATCATTAAGTCAGGACTAGAAATCTCTCTCATCTATTTTTATGGTAGCTTTCTGATTTATTTACTAAAAACCATACAACTCTGTTCATCTACATTCTTCTTCTCCAAAAGTTGTCACGTATGTGTGTATTTATTTATATATTTTAAATGCATTTATTTTTTAGAGATATTTTAGTTACTTGAAATACAAATTATTGAGAAAGAAGGGAAGGAAATTAGGATGTCAACTCCCACTGGTTAAAGACTGACTAAATATTTTTTAAAAAGCTCTTTTCCTTTCTCTTTCCTTTATTTTTCAGGGCTTTTGATTTACCAAGGGCAAGGTGATTCATAGTAGGTTCATGCAGAAAACCTTGAGCATAAAAACACATAGGCTAACAAACTTCAGTGTGTGGGAGAGGGATCCTTTTTGCGACTTCTACATACATGACCTTTTAAGTATGTTTAGAGTAAGTCTGTACTTACTGTCTCTGTAAGACTGTAAGTCTTCATACACTAAGCTTGTGTGTATAGGACTGAATGTACACACACAAACGTCCTAAAGAAGTATGCTTGTATGTTTGTCTATGTGTGCATACAAGCATGTACATGCTCCCCTCTATCTGTCTCTATGAATTTGCTACTCTTTTGAACAGATCGAGAGGAGCAGAGGGTGTGACTAGTTTATAATAAAATAATGGCTTGCTGAAAGCCAGTGTAATTTTAGAAACCATTCTAGAGCCTAGAAAAAAATACCTGTAGCAGAGTATCCATATCAGCTTCTCTTAGAGTTTGGCTCCAATTTCTTCTGTTTTGTTTTGCTACCATACTTAATATCAGACCCTGAGAAAACAACAATTCTACTTAGCACAGTCCTTATTCAGAGAAATTTAATCTCTGCATTAGCTGTGGATGCCACAATAGGAATGCTGGGATGAACTGTGGTCTTCTGTTCACCTTCTTTCAGTACTTCAGCATTTTAACCTTCCCTTTTCCAAAGTCATTTTCTCAAATGTATGAGATGATTAATGAGAGCAACTTTTTCCTGCATTCAACAGTCATCTGTTCCTCTTGCCCATCTGTCCCTGCATAATGATTGTTCTGCTGTTCATGCAAATATTTAGGGCAGTGTCAGCACTTCCATTACAAACCCTGGTTTTCAGGAGTTTTTAATAAGACTGGTGCACTTGGCATTTGGCCGAAACTGAAGAGGACTGGAAATCACACTGGCCAGGGCACCAAATTCAAAACATGAGCAGTGATCTGTTTTGTGCTAGGCTCCATATTTGGCAAGGAAGAGCAGCTGACAGCAAGCACAAGTGAAGTAAAAGAGACCCAAGTGTCTGATAGTACAGCTGAGTTCATCTACATAATGTCAGAGAACAGCGTAACGGCAGGTCCAGTTAAGTAAGAAAGTATTTTATAAGGCAGCCAAATAATATTCCCTTTTGGAAGGAGGCCAGTGAGGACAAAATAAAAAGACAAGAACTCACAACAGATCTGGTTTTGTAGCACTCTCAATGCCAACACATTTATTCATTAAGAAATCCCTAACACAGAGCAACGAATACCTATATACCATTCTGCAAATGTCGACAAATTAGTAGAGCATTTAAAGAAAAATGAGTCCATTTTCAAAAGTGACTGGTGATTCTGGGAGCAGAGTCTTAGAGAGTGGATTCGGCTTGATTTTTTTGTTGTGTGTTGGGAACTTTCTAAGATCCTTTGTACAGCTAGACTTTGCCACTCAAACAGGGCTCTGCCTCTTTAGTAACGTATCCAAATAACCCCCAGACACAAAGACCACTCCTGATTATCCAGGATAACAAAGAGTAGGGTAATCTAAAGAAAGAAAAAGATACAGCTGATGTAAAACATACATAAATTATGTTGTAAGAATATAATGTATTTAGTATTTTTTACCTTCAGAGAAGTAAGTTATGACACAGAGGCAGAGACAAGACAGAGACAAAGGAAAAAAAGATGGAATCATTATTATTATAGTAGAATTATCTACAGGCTGGAGGATTTGTAAGGTTTTTCATGGATGCAAGTGGTCACAGGTTTGACATGGCTCATGGAGTTTTTGACTTCTTGGCAGAACTGAGAACTGCTTACAATTTTGTATCCTGTGAGGGAAGACAACAATGCAAGCCTGGTTACTTAGTAGCATACTGTTGCTAATTTGTTTGGACATCTTTTTTTTTTTTTTTTTTTTTAGCAGTTAGTGTGATCATCTGTATTGTATGAGTGTCTGCATCTGTTTCTCCATGAGCCTACCCTGTCCTTCATTCTCATGTAACTTATAGACCATATACCAAGGTATTCCTTTAGATCTGAGAAGCTCAAGTTCAGTTCATTTCCCATAAATACCTACTTCTACCAAATAAAAGGCTTTTCTTCCATAATTTAAAATATAGATTAGTTGATAGTCTAGTTTTGTTCAATCTGTTATGTAGTGTACTAAAACTACCCAATGCAAATCCAGATAATTTTTTTTATTTTTTTAAGTCAGTGAGATTATACTTAAGTATTTAGAAGCCCCTCCTATACTGTTTTCATTATAAAGTATCTCCATATTTATGACTAAAATTTTTCATGCTGTATAGTGATTCTGAGAGACCAGAGCCAAGGTATGTAGGGGCAATACTATGGATAAGAAGTGACAAAAGAAAGAATCACTGTTGTTATTGTCCAGTTTTATCAAGTCTTTACATAGCTTTTATATCGTAATCATTTTCAAAAGACAGCACTGTAATCCTTATTCATGTATTTCTGTATTAATAGAACTTTGTAATATCTCATAGAGATACACATGCCTGTGGCATGGTGTCCCATAGCTTTTGTATCAGAGGGGCAGGCAGCACTATGAAATGAGAGTCTGACCTTTGATTTCTGCTGTCATAAACTGGCAATAGAAGGTTTTTGGTGAACACCTCACCTTTCTCTCTGGAGAATTTCACCTACACTATTAGGACTTGGTGAGGAGTCATAGTTTATACTAAGTCCCTTCTCTTATCCTCCAGTTAGGTTTGAGGAGAAAAGGAATGTTGTCTAAGAAGCTGTCTTGTGATAAATGCATTCTAACTCTTAATTTTGTGAAGAGAAGGTGAGAGAGACAGGGAAAATAGAAACACTTGCTGAAATACAAGTTAAATTGGAACAAAGAGAATGTAGAAAACCAATGGTGAGAAAGAGAGCTAGCCTTTTTTCCCTTCCAGATCTGCATTGTCTACAAGAAAAGAATAGATTTCACTATAAATCAGGTAACTTTATCAAGTTACTATATATTTTATTCCATTATTCCATTATTTTATTCCATTATTCCATTGGTGTAGTCTAAAAGGTTTACCCCAGGTTCCAGTATAAATTGGGGAA
>NW_010197435.1:0-2571 GCF_000695765.1 Mesitornis unicolor | reverse complement strand
GGGAGCACTTGGGGTGGGGGAGAGCTGCTGCTAAAATAAACTCCTTTTTTTCCCTGCATCAGAAAGTATTTACTGGATACCTTTTGATCTAATGTCTCTGAATTTGTGTGGGTTGGGGTGATGAGCGCGCAGGTGGCATCTTGGCCAATGAGCCCCCGGATTCCGACTTGGCTCTCTGAGTCCCTGACGGCCATTTCAGTCCACTTAGCCCCTGTGTTCTGGCTCAGGACACTTAGTCCCTGGATGTCTTCTCTGCATGCTGAGGTCCTGGATACCATTTTGTGGTGCTGACTCCCCGGGTGCCAGCTTGGGCTTCTCAGGTCCTGGGTGTGGGCTCTGGGTACTGAGTCCCAGGGTCCTGACTTAGGGCCCTAAGTTCCTGGGTGCAGGCTCAAGGTGCTGAGTCCCTGGGTGCCTGCTTAAGGCACTTAGTCCTCAGGTGCCACCTTGCAATCTGAGTACTTGCTTGTCTACTCAACGCACCGAGGCCCCTGGAGCCAGCTCCAGTCACTGAGCCCTAGGGTACCAACTGTAGCCACTAAGTCCCTGGGTGCCATCTCAGGGCACTGAGCCCCCAGATTCCAGTCCAAGGCACTGAGACCCCAGAGTTGGCTCGGGGCGCTGAGTCCCATGGTGCCAGCTCATGGCAGTGAGCAAAGACCTGTCTTCTTGAAACTGGAGGGCAAGATCCAGCCCCAGCTGTGGCAGGAGAGAAGGTAGCATGAGGTCAGCAAGCAGCGCAGGGTGCTGCTGCAGCTCAGCCGCGCTGCCAGACATGGCCCTGAGCCCCCCGCCGCATGCAGGCAGGGAAAACCAAGGGGTCTCCATCCAGCTGTAAAGCCAACTTGGCCCCAGAGCAGCAGGCCTAGTGCTCAGTGACTTCAACCACAAGTTCAACTTCAGATCTCTAACATTCAGAATAAGGAGTAAATAAGTAGGCCTACATAAAAACAAACCACTGTACGGAGAAGGCATGGGTTTTTTTGACAAAACAGACCTGTCCACCAAGCAGGAAGGTTGGTCTCCAGCATCATGTTGAGAAGTGAAGCCTCAGTTCACGAGGATTTGACACCACTGAGGAAAGGCCGATACAGACAGACCAAAGCAAGACTTGAGAACAAACATTTAATCAGAACTTCTTTATTTAAGAAAGACATTTTGTAACTTAAACTGAACCTTGGCCTCATGCTAACCAGCTCCTGCCCCAAGTCCCTGGCCGCCCCCTCACCCCCACCCAGGGTTGTTACTTGAAATAGAAAGAATTCCCAGAACACACAAACTGTGTTTACAGAAGAGATATAGTTTAATTCAGATTTGTGAAAGGCTGGGTGCTTGGTGGATTTTAACAAGTCAGGCACATCACCTGCAAAAACTACACCATATTTATCATAATACATGATTAGCAAAACTACACCTAAAACTACATGAATTGATACAAAATTACTTAATCTACTTTTGATTGGGTAATAAATTTCTCGCTTTTCCTGCTAATCAGTCCGCATGCGCAGTGTTTGCCTTCTTTTGCACTGGAGGGTTTCGTGAGTCGGTGGCCACCATCTCCCCCTGCCACATTTCCCTTTCCCCCACTTTTCACAACTTCTGCCAACTCCATCCTCATCAGAGAGCCCCGCAGCCTCTGGAGCCTCTTTGGGCCAGATGCTTGGCTTCTTACCAGTCTCGTAGCTTCTTTTCAAGCATAGGGTCGTATGGGAAGTGCGAAGAAAACAATTTAGGAGTCCTTCAATTAATCCTCCTTAATAGTTCCCAGACCAAGTCTCTTGCCGTAATCCTGGAGAATGTAGCTTTATGTGAAAACATTCCCAACACCTGGCCCTTCTTTGGAGAATACAATTGTCCATGTATACAAGTCTCTGTGATGAGGGAGATAATCGGATGGGTAGAAGAAAACCCATGAACTGAAATAAAGACAGTTTATTGGTGTTTCATATCCAGAAAAGCAGGGCTCCATTGTGCCTAATGGTTCCTTGAGAAGACAAATACCATAAGCATTAACAAGATCCCCTTTCAGTCTCCTCTTCTCTGGGCTGAACAGCCCCAGCTCTCATCTTTCCTCATCAGAGAGATGCTCCCACCCTCTCATGGTCTCCATAGCCCTCCGCCAGGCT
Source organism: Mesitornis unicolor (assembly GCF_000695765.1). NCBI lineage: Eukaryota > Metazoa > Chordata > Aves > Mesitornithiformes > Mesitornithidae > Mesitornis > Mesitornis unicolor. The sequence goes on along the minus strand of NW_010197435.1, from coordinate 445 downwards.
CCCTCCAGTAGCTTCATGTCTTTCTCGAACTGGGGAGTCAAGAACTGCACGCAGTTTTGCTGATGAGGCCTCCCCAGGGCAGAGCAGAGGGGGAAGAGAACCTCCCTTGCCTGCTGACCACACTCTTCTCAATGTGCCCAAGGAGACCATTGACCTTCTTGGTCCAAGGGCACATTGCTAGCTCAGGGTTACATTTATTGCCACCGAAGCTCTCCTTGAGACTTTGGCACCAACGCTCTCGTTCTGGACATGAAGCATGAATTGCACACTGTATGCACACAACCCCCTCCTGTGGAAGTTTTACTACAGCACAGGGGCGGTGCTTTCTCATAAAGTACAGTTTTGTGTTTCTGGTGAGCGGCCTGGCAGGTGAGCGGCCTGGCAGACAAACGTGGCTCCAAAAAGAAACAAATGGACTGGCCCCAGTACTGACCCTTGGGGCACT
>NW_010197434.1:846-12277 GCF_000695765.1 Mesitornis unicolor | reverse complement strand
CAATCCCTGACGTTCTGTGACTCTGTGATTCATTCTGTGCGGTTTTTGATTAATACAAATAATTAGTTGGAAATCCTAACAATGAAACAAAACCTTGTAAATGAGAAATGCTCAATGTCTAAAACCTACGTTGACTTCAATGTGAGCCCAACACGGAGCACGGTAAAGGATGGAAATCCAGAGTGCAGCCTGCAAATCCATACAAAACTATCAACACTTTGAGTCTCTTTTCAAATATCTTATTAGCAGCTCTGATGTTGGAATTTAAAATACATTTTATACGCTGGATGAATAAATCACATATGCCAGCATAAATTTTTCATGATTTCTTCATCAATTCCTCATTTCATGTTGTCAGTTGTCTTGACAGAAACTAAAATACAAGAAGCTGTAAAAACATCGGGGTAATTTAATGAAGACAACTGTCTGCTCTCAGTAGTATTTGACAAGTATTTGATACTACACAGCACCCGGTACAGACCTCCAAGAGTGCAAGGGCCTTTTAGAAATACAATGAATTTTAAATAAAACACAGGGAGCATGAAAAATGAGCCTTGAAAGGTTGGTCTGCATATGTACAAGTGGCATTGGAAGGAAAGCCAAACTCAGCACACATTTGAATAATATCGTTGCCTCTCTAACGTATTCCAGCACTGAATTTGGCAAGGAGCGAAAACACAACGATCCCTCTCTACACCCCCTGAGCAGTATTCACCTGAAAAAGTACATTTCCTTCTTGGCACTCCTGCAGTGTAAGCATTTGGACCAACTGGAAAAGATGAGAAATAATTCTTTAAAAAATAATAAAATCCTTAGATGCTATCAACAGCATTGAAAATTACAGGTTTATGTAGACCAGGAAAACTCCATGGCTAAGCAGCAGTATTTTCTGGGATAGAACAGCAAATGCTGAATGAGTATGTGGTAGGACTAAAAAGTGCTTGATGACAGAACCACAGAACATCAGGGGTTGGAAGGGACCTGGAAAGCTCCCCCAGTGCAACCCCTGCCACAGCAGGATCACCAGAGCAGTCACACAGGAACACGGCCAGGGCTTTGGGTGTCTCCACACAAGGAGACTCCACAACCTCTCTGGGCAGCCTGGGCCATGCTCCAGAACCCTCACACTCACAAACTTTCTGGCCTCATCTTCAGCTTGAACCTCCTGTGCTCCAGCTTGGGACCATTGCCCCTTGTCCTGGCATTGGACATCCCAGAGCAGAGCCTGGCTCCTTCCTCCTGACACTGCCCTTTCCCAATGGATCCCCAGCAATGAGGGCACCCCTCAGGCTCCTCTGCTCCAAGCTCCAGAGCCCCAGCTCCCTCAGCCGCTCCTCAGCAGGAGATGCTCCACTCCCTCCAGCATCTCATCTTTGTGGCCCTGCTGGACTCTTTCAAGCAGTTCCTGTCCTTCTTGACCTGAGGGCCCAGCACTGGACACAACATTCATATATGAACAGAAAACTTTAAAAACTGCCTTTGTGACATTACTGAATGCTGAAATTTTCCTATCTGAGAGTTCAGGTGTTCAGCAATCACCGGTTTTGTTCCTCTTTGTGTTTGGCTCTGACAAAATGCTGTACTTTCTGCAGTTGACCTTTTGCAGGCCCAGCCGTGCCTGCAGTGTGCGAGGTGAAACACAGGACTCGAGAAGTGGGAAAAATGAGTAAGATGTAGGAGAAGATAGCTGATGGTTTTCTGACAGCTCACTTATGAAGATATCCAAACAGAAACATTTTCTGGGTGAATTTTAGTCGCGTGTTTTTGTCAGGGAGATTTTAAAAGGAGGGGCAATACTAAGGTGTATTTTCAAGTATTCACTCTCCCTCCCACACTGTTGTTTCATGTTCTTCTTGCTGGGCTGTTTTGCATCTTTTCAGCCAGAAACCATGTTTAATTTTTAAAAATCCAAGTCAAATTGCCATCTGTCAAAACCAAACATATTCCTGACAAGTTCTTCTTGAACACTCAATGCTTTTTCATTTGTTAAACTATTTTTTTACAACATGCTTCTCCCTTAACCACTAAAAGTCATGTTTTCTTAGGGAAAAGTTTTCTTAAGGAAAGTATCTCCTTCTTTGAGATACAACTCATAGTTACTTTCTAAATAATATATTCATATTGGGATGGACCTTTCTCTTTTTGTACAGCATTACGTTGTCTACCTGGACTTTAGTAAGGCCTTTGACACCGTCTTCCACAGCATCCTCCTGGAGAAGCTGCTGGGCATGGCTTGGACGGGCACACGCTTTGCTGGGTCAAAAACTGGCTGGATGGGAGCACAGAGAGTTGTGGTGAATGGAGCCAAATCCAGTTGTGCCCAGTCACAAGTGGTGTCCCCAGGGCTCTGTTTTGGGGCCGGTCCTGTTTAACATCTTTATCAATGATGTGGATAAGGGGATTGAGTGCTCCCTCAGCAAGTTTGCAGGTGACACTGAGCTGGGAGGGAGCGTTGATGTGCCTGAGGGTACGAAGGCTCTGCAGAGGGACCTGGATAGGCTCTGGTTTCAGCTGTCTCTCCAAATATACCTGCAGACACCCTTTTCATTTTACTGATAATCATACTGACCTCAAAAATTACAGCTTTCACACCTTCCAGAGAACCAGGTATTTAGTTAAATTCTTGTATTTTACTGAAGTTGCTGGCAATCAGCAAACACCTCCCACATAGGCAAGGCTGTAAGACTGAAGGAGAGGTGGGGATGGCAAAGGTGAGAAGAACTGCAAAGGCATTTCCAGAGCTCCGTCCTTCCAGCAGTCAGCGGGCTCTGGATGCAGGATGTGAGTGCAGGAAAGCTGTGGAGGAGACAGGAAAGTGTTGGGGCTGGATTTCAACAGCTTTTCCCATACGTGGTGGGATCTGAAAAGCTGAATTTCAAAGCTCCTGTCACTGGCAGAACAAACGCAAGCGTACCCTTGAATACACCAAACGGTAAATACCCTCAGCAGCTCAACAGGCATTTGATGAATGTATACATACAATGAATTTAAAGAAGGAAAACATCTGCTTTTAATATTGTTCATATTGTTGTTTTTAAGACTCCAAATGGAAAACATCTTGGGAGCCTGAAGCTCCCCCATTCCAAGAACAGGAGCTGCACAGAAGTATTTGACAGTATGTGGCCCAATATTAGCATTTTCCAACATAAATTACTATATGTATCCATTACCCGTATATCAAGAATGCACCCGTTTTGGTAAATGTTAAAAAATAATGAATTTACCTTATCATTTCAATCTGATCATGCAAAGATCTGTCAGTGCATCTGTTTTAGTAGCTGCAACAGTGTCTGCTTAACTGTAACACAAATCCTTATGATGAAAAGAGAGAAACATCTGTCAAGACTGGATGAGCTAAATCTGTGCCTGCTGTGCCAGTAAGAGACAGAGAAAATGACTTTTCAGTCCTCGTATTCAGTGATATAACCTTCATGCTGCTGATAGCCAATGATCTGGTACCTCTTTTCTCCCTAAATATACTTTAAACTCTTATTGTCCTATAATCACACAAGATCGTACAATCTCCTGTGTCAGAGCACAAATAATTTTCCTCTTTTTTTTCTTCAATTCCAGTTATTACCACACTGGCTGCGTTTTCGAACACTTGAACTGCGAAAGCCTATTTTCTAAAATCTGTTCAAGAAATACCTCTGATCCTAAAATTTAACACCCCAGAAAAGGCCTCCCTGGCTTTTTGCTCATCGAGGCTACTGCTCTCAGGAGCCAAAGTGCTCAGTCATTTCAAAAGATGAAAGCCCAGAAAAAGAACGTGTTGGCAACTTAAAAGCACGCAGGGCTTTAGGCAAATTTTACCAAATTATGTTAAATTTGTAACTGTGCGGCTCACTATTCTTGTGAATTATTGAAAATTCAATCCATAAACAGCTAAACACTATTTTATGATAGATACCTTTGTTTAATCAAGCTGCTCCTCCTACCATGCTCTTTAATGTGCCACAAATGCACGGCAGAAAAATCCTGCAGTAGAAGAACCAGCGTTTGAAATGATGCAACAAAATTATCATCAATATTCCGATCTTATTTTTGTTCTTACTGGCAGGAGAAGGAAATACGACTGAAACTTTACTAAATGTGCTGGAGGCTGCAGCTGTCCCAGCGCCAGCAGCAGGAGAGCGTGGGCCCAGGCCGGACACCAACGGGCCCTTCTGGACAACTTCCACCTACACAGCAACTACCTTGGCTCTACAAGAGGAGAAAATGGGAGATGAAGGTTTTGGTACAAGATGTGAGAGCTACAAGGGCTGGTCCGTTCTGAGAAGCTGTCTTCTGAAACACACCAGCCCACAAGCCACACGAGTTATGGGGTAGGCCGGCTAATCGCAACGAAACTTTCTCGATACACAGCAATCCGAGTAGCTTCCCCACATCACAGTTTCACTTTTTGTCATAGAATCCCAGCATGGTTTGGGTTGGAAGGGACCTCAAAGCCCTCCCACAGTCCAACCCCACCATGGGCAGGGACACCCAAAACCATGCTCCAAGCCCCGGCCAACCTGGCCTTGGGCACTGCCAGGGAGGGGGTACCCACAGCTTCTCTGGGCAACCTGGGACAGGGCCTCACCACCTCACAGAGAGGAATTTCTCCCTAATATCCAGTCTAAATCTCCCCTCTTCCAATTTAAAGCCATCACCCCTTGTCCTGTCACTCCACACCCTTGTAAGAAGTCCCTCCCCAGCTTTCCTGTAGGCCCCCTTTAGGTACTTGTCCACAGACCTGTCTGGGCCAAAGGAAAGATCCTCAAAATGTTACTCCTTCCACTTCAGGGAAAGGTTTTTCAGTTCACCATGTTTAAACAAAAACTGGTATTTCCAACAGAAAACCCAGCTCAGCCCAGAAGGCTGTGTAAGATTCCTTCAAATATTATCCAGCGGTCATTTTTCACCAAATCCTGGCAAAATAAATCAGATGAGAGCTTTGAAAGGGCAGGGAGTAGAAGGATAGAGCTCTGTAAAAGGATATACCTCAGTATGGTACATCAGTCCTCAAAGTTATAACCCAGGTAAAAAAAAAAGAGAAAGAAAAACCCATGAAACCTTTAATAATTCTTGACGTCTGATAACCTGATGTACCCCTCACACCCAGATCCACACAGCCAGGCTCAGTACATGAAGGATAAATCTCTCCAAAAGCCTGCAGATTTTGTGTCTCTCATCCCTCAGGTTTAAAGCCTCCTGACTTCTCATACCGCCATCGAGAAAATGTTTTCCCTTGCATTTCTTGAGCAATAGCTCTTGAGACTGGCAATGCACTAGGGACAACGCCAGACCTTTTACTGTTTCCCAATATTTTTCATTCCTGTATCACAAACAGGGGATGATGGAAGGCCTCCACCTCCACTCTGCCCTCCACATGCCCCCGTGTTTGCTCCTGTTTCCTATGGGAATCCCTTGGGAGAGCAAAATTCCCCATTTATTACCTGAAAATCAGCAGGCTTGGGTTTTGCCTTGTCTGGAAGAAGAAAAGGGGTATGGATTTTTGTGGTTCTGATACTTTTAATTATTAATCTTTAAAGGAAACAGGAGAACTGCAGCACAGAGCAACTGATTTTACTGGAGAAGTAAATAAAATGCTTTCTAAAATACAACTGATGGGCCAGAGGCCATTTTCTCTACCACTTCTGAGTGCTGAAAATAACGAAGTCACTAATTGATTGTCAAAGCCATAGCATTTACAGTCTGATTTCACAGCAAACTACTACAATCTTCAATACAGAGTAACAGCCAAGAGAAGCACTTAAGCCTGAACTTCCCTTTACAATATACAAATAAACATTTTCTGTTATTTCTAAAGGCTGAAACGTTGGGGTTTTTATAAAAATACTGGAAGAGGACAAGCTTAATAAAAGCCAAGTGTGAAAAAGCAGCACATACTTCACTCACTGGCTATTTTTAAATGTGCAATAGTATTAACTTAAATGAAGCTGACGTGGAAAAATAACCATTTTCAATGAAAATTGCTGCACCTTCCCTGTTAAAAATAGCCAGCACATGACGCTCTGTTCGTAAAAACAGTCCTGCTAACATGCTTTTTGATTTAACACCTTCAGCTTCATTTAATTGCCTAGTTCCTGCTGCTGCTTTTATAAGGAACAAGTATTCACACACTGCTGTTCATGCCATACATTCTGTGCCAAAAAAAGGGAGCAATTTCGTACTTGGATATGGGATGGGGACCACGCTTCATGGCATGTTTTAAATATGCAGAATGCATCGGTCCAAGCGGATGTCCCAGAGCACAGGATGCCCATCAGGGCACCAGAATTCCAATTAATAGCTGAAAAAACACATTCAGGTGGGTTTAGGTGTCCCTCATACACAGCTAAACTTTGAATATCTACACATCAGGGTCTTTGGAGTGAGTTCAGACAGCGAAAAAGAACCTTCAGATTGATAAAACACAACTTAAAATTACATTTAGGGGGTTTACAGTTCTAATTAGAAAACTTAGAATCAGGAAATTTTAAATTAAAGGAACTCCTCCACTAAAGGATCTACAGGAATTAAACGCGGCCTGCCAAGGGCTTCTGTTACTCCTGACACAATTAAAGCACAAATCAGACAAAAATAATATGTAATATTATTACTCACTATTCAGTGCAGCATATACTGAATTTTTCTTGAACTGAATTATTTGATAATCAAAAAAACCACATAAAAGTGGTAAAATATCTTGTTTGGTACAATATGCTCACGAGTACAAAGTATTTTAATGTCAACCCAGGTTTAGATTCTAGGAGGGGAAGTAACATCTAAATCAGGCTTCTCCATTTGAAATTAATGTGGCAACGCTTCATCAGATCTCAATTAGACTCAGGGAACTGTCACGATGCTCAGTCTAACAACCTCTTGCAGCTTTCTTTTAAAACAATATATTAAACCCAGGAGTTCTCAACGCTGTATAAATGCAATCTGGGGGCAGGAAGAAATGTAAGTATCCAAAATAGTGAGTTGGCTTTATTAATATCTTGTTAAAACTAAAAGAACCCAGATATCGCCACATACTGTGGGGGATGATTTCAGAAACGGAGGAAGAAAAAGCTCTTTGTTATCTTGCTTTTGTTTATGGTAACCATTGAGCCAAGTTGCTCCTTTCGCTCAGTTGCGTGGAGCGCGTGTGCCCGATTTTTCTTCTGAAGTATTTCATTTCCGAGCCGCTTCTGAACACGGCAGCCTGCGAGGTGCCTCTCGATTGCTCATTACCTGTTTGCAGATCAAATATTTAAGGGTTGGGAAAACACATCAAGGACGAGGACCGACAGGGCAAATTCCTGCTTTAGTAGCTACCCCTACCAGAGAAACTCCATGGATGGAAAAAACACTGCAATAACACGAGACAAAGTATTACTCTAAATTCACACATCTCTTCACAGTTCTAAAGCTTCATAAAATACACGTAGCATCCACAACGTCTCGAAGGGATTAAATCTGCCACCACTCAGAGGAGGATAAGCAGTTAATGAACGGGAATATTGCCTCCTTAAGACTGCCTTGCTGCTTAAAACTTTGCAAGGAGCCAAAAATAGCAAGGCCTTGTAACAGAAGAAATATCTCTAAAAAAACCTTCGTTCACTTTTTTCCCTTCATGTATAAGACTTGAACTCATGCACACCAGCAGTTGGGATCGTTTTATCCCTACGTGCTTCGTTCTTGTTCAGGAAGAGATGTGCCCCAACACAAAATTCTTCTCTTTAAAGTCACTGTAATTTTCTCATGGCAAATAAAAGGTTGAAGTGTCAAGGAAGGTACCAGAATTATTCTGGGAAGACGTTAACTTCTGCTGAACAGGGAAGATGTGCATATTACTCTAATGCTCCACTGCCGTATTTTCGGAGCAAGTGCTGAACAAGGATCATTTTTTCCCCAGCAAAATGAAACGCCCCATCTCCCCCTGCTTTAGGATGAAATACACCTGCAACAACCTTCACCTCATTTGATAGAGATGCCATGGTACACAGATCTACGCTCCCAGGAGGAGAGCAAAGCCCAACCACGCCGCAGGGACCAAAAAATAGGTTTGTCAAGGGAAGCATAACAGTAAAAGAGAGAAGAGGCTCAACGTTCACCCAACCCAAGCCCACCTTCCTCAACACAGGACATGACCAGAAAACACACCCACGACTCCAAACCCATGAATACCATAATTTACAATATATAATAATGATCATAATGGTAACTATTTAATACTGGAAATCATTATTCTACCTCTAGACCCCAGGAGAGATTAATCACGCTACAAACTGAGGGAGTACTCACAGAATCCCAGAATGTGCTGGGTTGTTAGGGACCTTTAAAGCTCCTCCAGTCCAGCCCTGCAGTCAGCAGGGACATTGGTACCAGATCAGGTTGCTCACAGCCCCATCAAACCTGGCCTTGAATATCTCCAGGGATGGGGCCTGCACCACCTCTGGGCAACCTGTGCCACTGATCGACCACCTCATGGGGAAGAGCTTTTTCCTCATATCCAACCTAAATCTGCCCTTTTCCAGTTTAAAACCATCCCCCCTCATCCTATCGCTCCATGCCCCAGTGAACAGCTCTTCCCCAGATTTCTTATAGGCCCCTTTCAGGTCCTGGAAGGTCGCTATAACATCTCCCTGGAGCCTTCTCTTCTCCAGGCTGAACAACCTCAAACTCAGAGAAGCAGGGGATGCTTTTGGGGAGGTGGCTGCCACATCTCACCCATACATTCCCAACATTAGCTTCTTCACCAGCACTAAGGATGCCATTCAACCTCTCTAGTACAAGTGATCACAGATTAGAGAAATAAAGGAGAAAAACAGCTCCATCCAATGCCGTGGACTGCCAAACCCCCAACTGTTCCTCTGCCTTCTGAGGAAGAAAAAAACCAAACCTGTGTTATTTTAAACATAGTCAAGTGCATTCATTTTACTCCCAGGTGCAGCGAATTTGACAGGTACGATACTAAACCAAAAATCCTGCAAGGTCTTTGCTGAAAAGGTCAGTACATTACACAACCGGGTTTTATGGACAGCAAAAAAAGACTCCTCCGTGTACGGAAATTGTGTCTTTATATGATTTATCACAGCGCATTCATCTCTTTTATTCCAAGACGAAAACCAAGCTTTTGGGGACCCGAGTTAATTTTGAAAGCTGGCTCCTAACAAAGTGAGACGCTTGGAAAATTTTCATCCTCGATCTATTAATGGTGAACAGTGGGAAGTTTCTGCTAGGAAGTGAAATATTTGTCACTAAAGAAAACCAAAATTGCTTCCATTTGAAGTCTTAATTCATTCTATCTGTAAATAAAAATATTTCTGGTTCAAGCTGCATGTCTGGGCTCTTAAACTTCCTAAATAAGTAAGCACAGACTCCGATGGGAAATGTATTAATAGTCAGGAAAAGTAACGCCAACTCCTCCTAATCAAAGCTTTGCCTACTGTTCAGACTCTTCTTGAAACAACTCTTCTCCTAAAAACACAATTGCATTTCAAACACCTTCTCCATCACAAGACCCTCTTTGGGAATGTAAAACAGTTCAAATATTCCGTAACAACACCTATTGAGCAAATATTTCCACGATCAGTGCCCCAGTTATAAGTGCGAGCTTTCAAGTCACGTCTCCTAATCATCTCTTTGAACGTGGTATTAATGCAGGCTTGAGCCCTGTTAAATGCAGGGGTTTGGGCAAACAAAGCAGTGATTTGAAAGGGGTTTTTGTGCTTTCTCACCCCACATGCCTGATATTACCTGACTGTCTAAAAATCTGTGCTGGATCCTGGATTTTCCATAGTTTTCTACCCATGGATTTGCCACCTTTCTGGACTGTTTTCCCCCGTTGTGAAAACCACACCTCCACCCATCAGTAGAGCTTGGGACGGATTTTTAAATAAGAGCTTTTGCACTTGCCTCTAATTTGACAGATGCAACTTGACTGCTCCATTACATAAGCTCAAAGAGCCCATTTTCATACATTTATTAAAAAATATTACTGGTTTTGCTCCTAGACGCCTTCACAACGCTCAGCAGCTTATGGCAATTAGGCAAAATTTCCAGAACCTCCACTGCAATTGGATTTTGGCTTTGGGTGACGTGTCAGTAAGAATCACTCTACGTTTCTGAGGTGAACCCTGCAAGCGTGGCACGGATCTGCCAGGGACTGCTATGACAACCACGGAGCAGAGCAGCCCACGTGTCCCTGCAAGCTCCCAAAATAAACATCCACAAACCACTCGGTACCAGCCCAAAGGTACGTGTTTACGTGTATCCTTCTTCCTCCTTTTGGCAAGATGGGTTTTTTGGGTTTTCACACAGAGCAGTCATGAATCAAAGAGGTTGGAGTGGGGTTTTGGGAGGAAAGACACCTCCACCCACCTGCAAACCCAGTGCAGCACCAGTGGGAGCAGGTAACACCCACCGGATTCCCTCTGCTGGGCAGGATCTGCTTCCTCTGGAAATCAAAACTACACAGGCACAAGAAACCTCATTCTCACTGAGAAACCCTCTCATCCCTTTTTCTCCCACTTCAAACGGCAAATAACCAGGTATTTTATGTAAATGTGGACATTAAGACACAAATAAATAGAACAGAAAACATCCAATTCATTTTTCGCAGGCAGCTCAGCTTCCCCTGCAACCGCTGCAGATGAAAGCAGTAGAAACAAATTAATATATCATCAAGTCTACCACAGGAGCTGATTGTCTCAAATGCCAAAAGTGAGACCAAAGACTAAACTATTTTCATTTACAAAAACGCGGAGAGGAACTGTTTTCATGTTTTGAGTTATGTGCTTAAGAGGAACCCAAGTTTAGCTTGTCAGCTGGTGACGAAAGTGGAAAACAATTTCGAAAACATTTCTGAATCATCTCTAAACACGATCGAGAGGGGGAAACGTAAACAAGACAAAAATCCCTGCCTTTTTTTTAAACTACTTCTACAGTTAAAATGCCTTTTCCTGCAGGAGATGCCTGGAGTGAAGACTCTGCCTCCAAAGCGTTCCCCATCCCTATCCAAAAACCCCGAGAAACCTCCTACCTCCTTCCAAATATTAAATACAGCTCCGGAAGTTTATCACAGAGCCTTGCGTGACAGAAATGCCAGGGTGGCTGAAGATCAGGCCCAAATTTCATTATCAAGCATCTGGTGGATTGCTACAAGGCGGCTGTCGCAGGAGCTGTCAGCACAGCTGATAAAAACACTTCCTTTTAATCCAGCGCTATTATGCCTTTACCTTAAGAGGAATAACTCTTCCTGGAAATGTGAACACACATAAACCTTATGGCAGATGCAATTTAAAGGTGCTCGAGTACCTTAAACAAAATTATCAGCAATTTCCAACAGCAATTTTTAAGTAGCGTTTTCCTTTAAAGTTGCCTTAGCTCATCCTTATTTTTAGGCACCGTGCTCATGAATACATTTATTAACCACTTGCCTGGACTTTCCCAGGCTTCA
>NW_010197434.1:0-815 GCF_000695765.1 Mesitornis unicolor | reverse complement strand
CTGCTGAAAAAGAAAACCCAGCAGATGAGACACCACACAAATTTACACTGGATATAATCCTAAGGTAGTCCAACACGGAGAAACAGCACTAAGTGACCGATACCCACTGAAACACCAGGCAGGAAGCCCATGGAAAGGCATCAGCCTTTACGCAAATGATGCTGCAGACCCTATAACCACTCCTATAGGTGCGCTGTCGGGAGGTATTAGTCTTTTAGGCATTCAGTTTTTGCTTCAAACACAGTCTCCTGCTCTTCTCCTAGGAGTAGCTGTGTGACTCGTAACGCACTATGGTCTATTACTCATCTCTGACATCCTGTCAGCAATGCTTTCTTCCATCTCTGCTGCTTGGATATTGTTATTTACTGTAAAAGAGCAGCTGATTTGGACCAAAATTTGACAGTGAAAGGAAAAGCCATAGCATCAGTTGGAATATTCTTTCCTTTGCTCCCCCTGACAACCTACATTGCACAGCACCTGGCTGCGTCTCGCCATCAGCAAACCAGTGCTGCCTCCAACATCTCGGTGGCAAACCAAAGGATTATATTAAATAGGTGACCTTCAAAACCGTGGCTTTCTAATTAACAAAGTGCTAAAACAATATAGACTCTGGTTTTAATTAAATTAGAGAAGTCAGTAAAGCTGCGTGGGTTTTCTGCCCCTGCCATAGAGGTGATGAGAAAACTCCTAAGGGACTGGTCCCACATCCCTTACGACAGTGGCACCACCACTGCTTTGGGAGCTCTCCTAATACATATAATATATAATACATAACGCATAATACATATGATATAATATATAAAATACAAAATATA
>NW_010197433.1:0-4481 GCF_000695765.1 Mesitornis unicolor | reverse complement strand
TTCCAACCGAGCCATTCTGTGATTCTGTTTTCACCTACCTGCCTACCTGTCACCTATAAATCATACACGTACATAAATCAAAGCGCCGCGTTCTCCTCTGCGGTTTTCCGCCGGTGATGATAACAAACAGCGTTATCGCTCCTTAAGCGTTTGTATCCCTGATTGCTCTTCACAGCCTCTGCCTTGGACGAAGTCTTATTTAATTCTTTACTATAATAATAGCAATTTTCACGTGCTCCTTTCAAAAAATAATAATCTGGAAGCAGAAGCTATGAATAAAAAGTGATTTATTTTTTTTTTTTCCCCTTAAATGAAAGGGAAAAGAGCCAGCCGCGCTGGCGTTGCTAGCAATAGGGGAAATTAGGCTTGTAAATGGAATTCAGATGTCGAGAACAGCAAGGATTTGCCAGGGAAGTTTTATATTGCTGGCTGATGATTGATGATTGTGTTTACTGCTGCAAAAATGATCATCTGCTAATCCCAAACTTGATTTCTTCCTTCCTTGGTAACACTGTGTCTCTTAGACCTTAGGTGAAGAGCAAAGTTTTTCTAAAAAAAAACAACACGAAAACCAACAAAACATTAAAATTCTCCAGAGTGGTTTTGCCTTTTTTCCAGTGTCTGTTCTGCAGATAGCAAATTCAAATGAAATTAATAACAGGGGCACTACAGCTGGTTTAAATCACATCACCATCGCTGAGTTAGATTTCGTTGTTGCCGTGGCCAGCAGGAACAGGAGGAAACCCCTCTGTTGTGGGGCACTGCAGGAGAACGAGAATGGTTTATCTGCTATTGAAATGCATAAATCCATGAGGGTAGCAAGGTAGAAGTCTGATATTCTTGCTGCAAAACGAAAAGTCCTATTTCTTTAGGATTAAAAAGAACTGTGAATTCTGTATGGTTTAGAACACAACACACAGGTGGACTTTTGTGTTTCAGCCTGTAAACACCAACCGTGCGTGCTCTTGGAGATCGGGTGGGCTGCAGGGGTCTACACTGATGGTCCCTGGCTGGGAGAAGCAGAAAATGCACGAGACTTGAGGTGGAAAGGAGGCAAATACCTGCAAAGACACCAAAATGCTGTTTTCCTCGGGCTCATTCACAGAATCACAGAATCCCAGAACGTGAGGGATTGGAAGGGACCTCCAAAGCTCACCCAGTCCAATCCCCCTGCCGGAGCAGGAACACCCAGATGAGGTTACACAGGAAGGCGTCCAGGCGGGTTTTGAATGTCTGCAGAGAAGGAGACTCCACAACCTCTCTGGGCAGCCTGGGCCAGGGCTCTGTCACCCTCACTGAGAAGAAGTTTCTTCTCCAATTGAAGTGGAACCTCCTGTGTTCCAGTTTGTGTCCGTTACCCCTTGTCCTATCATTGTTTGTCACCGAGAAGAGCCTGGCTCCATCCTTGGGACACTCACCCTTGAAATATTTCTAAACATGAATGAGGTCTCCCCTCAGTCTCCTCTTCTGCAAACTAAAGAGCCCCAGCTCCCTCAGCCGCTCCTCAGAAGGGAGATGCTCCACTCCCTCCATCATCTTTGTCGCCCTTTGTTCACCCCAGAAGCAGCAGCCACATTGAGGTCAGCACACGGGAACCCGTCTGAGTGTGACTCAAGCGGCTCCAGCTCTGCATCCCACCCCAGCGAACCCTTAAACCTTTTCCTGATGTAATGTGGGTTTGAGTAAAAAGTTTGCTGTAGGAAAACGCAAGTGGTAAGTTACATGTTCCAGAGATGTTAACTTGGAATTTTGGGGTTTGCTTCTGCAGGTAGCAGGGTTTGGGACACAGGGTTTTTTTGCCAGGGGTCTAAGATTGGAGCCACCTGCAAAAAGTCAGAAATGTTCAACATGCATTTTTAGGATAACCGAGCAGCCCCTTGGAAGGACAAACTTCAGCTCGGCCAGGGGAACGAGGTGTAGAAAAGCTTTCCCAGTTCTTAAATCTATTCAAAAAATACCCGGAAAAGCAAATAAAGGCTTTGAGAAAGCAGCAGTTTCCACTAAATAGATGTCTGCGTGAAATAAGCTTTGAGAACGCCACTAACAATTGGAAACATAAATTCTAGATGTGACTTCTCTTTTGCGGGGGCAGATGGGCTGAGTCAGGTGGAGCGAGGCGGGCAGACGCTCGGCAGCGCGGCGTGTGCTGGCTGCCCAAAATGCCCACGCTTGCTACAGCGAAGTGATGTTTTCCCTGACTTTGTTTCCCAATTCTTTATTTTATTCGTTTGTCACTTTAAGTACAGGACCTTGCCCTGTTTCCTTTTGATTACAGAACCCTCTCATTTCATTTATCCCATTGAATGAACACTTAGGTTCAGTTTATGTTGCCTGTGATAAATTTGAAGTTAATTGGTATTCTTCGGCTGTAAATGTTTACAACATCCACGTATTCTGCGTCTCAACTCGCATATAAAATTTTGAACTTTGTTCTTCATTCTTTCAAACAAACATTGAAAGAAATGTCTCTGACTCTTCCTAAAACGCTTTTCCCAACCTCCTCATGAAGCAGAAATCAAATGGGTTGTTTAAACCTCGAAAGAGTGGATTTGGGGAATCCTCCATTAAATGTTTTTCCTTAATACTTCGCACAAATGGGTCACGGTGGTGCCTGAGGATGCTTATTAATTGGTTTCATGCTCAATTTAATTCTCAAATACATTGTAACTCATTTACGTTTACAAGGTGTAACACAGGGTAGGAGTTTTCCTTAGTTTATAGCTATGAATTTCTCCCTTCTCTCCAAAATTTCTCTGTCATAACTAAATGTGTAGCAGGGTTTTTCCCCCCCTGTCCCCTGTTGTTTGTGCACAACCTGGTGGATAACGTGAGGATAGGGATGGGTGACCAGGGGTTGCTTAAGCTGTTGAAAACCACACAGCCACCAAATGCAGAAGCCTCGGTCACCACTTATGTGTTTGAAAAGATTGCTGAAAATCATTTAGAAACTCTTTTATTTCTATTTTTAGGGTGAAAATCTGCTAAGCTGTTTCAGTGTTGCAGAGAGGTAAGGAGCAGGTTTTCTTTTTGTTTGGTCACAGCGGAATATTTTCAGTATTCTTTTTTTCCTTTCTTTTTTTACTTAAATGAGCAATTACAATTTGAGGTCCTAGGGGACTTGATTAACTCTTCACACAGAATCCCAGACCGTGAGGGATTGGAAGGGACCTCCAAAGCTCATCCAGTCCAATCCCCCTGCCGGAGCAGGAACACCCAGATGAGGTTACACAGGAAGGCGTCCAGGCGGGTTTTGAATGTCTGCAGAGAAGGAGACTCCACAACCTCTCTGGGCAGCCTGGGCCAGGGCTCTGTCACCCTCACTGAGAAGAAGTTTCTTCTCCAATTGAAGTGGAACCTCCTGTGTTCCAGTTTGTGTCTGTTAAGAAGTATCTCCCGAAACCCAGGAGATGCTCTTGGAGCTGTGCACTTGGAGTTACATTTACAGAGATATTCCCTCTGGACGATGATATCATTTATAGGGAAGTTTTGGACCTGTTTGGCCAAGATCATTTACCACACTTACGAGCTCTTCTTTGAATGCATATTTTTGTAACAAGGGTAAATACAGAAGTAGAACAAACCTCAGTGTTCCCTTTTAGAGGTTACCAAACATTTGAAGGGATACTAAAGCGTATTAGTTGTGCTATCATGGGTCTCTCTCCTTTATTTTTGAGAGTAAGAAAGGTACAAGGAAGGAGCAGGATCTCGGTCCTTAAAAAGCTGCTTGGACATGACAACGTTTGACTGAGAGCTAATAATGCTGTCCTGAAAGGATGACAATATTGGCTACTAAATGACAATATTAGCGACTAAATATCAGCTACTTACTTAGGCAAATAACCTGCCCCTGCAGAAGGAACCTGCTCAAGGGAGGTCTCAATAAAATTAAAGTTAGAGGCCTGGAGCCTACAGGACTTGGGGGTTTGGCCCAGGATCAAGCTGTTTCGCTGCGGGAAGCTGTTGTGCCTATAAAAACGTCTGTCTTTTTAATCATTGCGTTTGTTTGGCTTGTCAAGCCCCAGCAGAGATTTTCCTTTGCAGTTTCTCTAAACATCTGGTTGTTGTCGTTGCGTTATTGTCGACCTCGAAGCAAAAGATCGGCCTCTCCAAGGTGACGCAATTTCTTTAAACATTATGACATTATTAAAAACAAGAAATGTGTGGGATTTTGTCGTCGTTTCGGCTTCAGGCCGTGCGCTCTCCGTAAACACACGGCTTAGCACATTGCCTCTTGGAAAGGAAACCTGCGATTCCTTCAGGTAGCACGACTTTGACACAGTCTCCCACAGCATCCTCACAGCTAAACTGAGGAAGTGTGGTCTGGATGAACGGGCAGTGAGGTGGACTACGAACTGGCTGAAGGAAAGAAGCCAGAGAGTCATGGTCAATGGGGCAGAGTCCAGTTGGAGGCCTGTAACGAGTGGAGTGCCCCAAGGGTCAGTATTGAGGTCAGTATTGTTCAATATATTCCTCAATGACTT
>NW_010197432.1:0-34145 GCF_000695765.1 Mesitornis unicolor | reverse complement strand
GTTTTGACTTTTAAGATCTGGTTGTATCTCCAATTATTCTACTGTGATGTTGCTGACAAATTGTTTTGGTTTTATTCCTTATGGTGAGTCTGTCTTTTGCCTGTGACCTTTTTAAGTGGTGAGAAGCCCTCCCAGTCCTTATTTTGAGTAGCCCTTTTTGGGGCATTGTGGTGCTCAGTTATGCACTGGGCCTAAACCATGACAAAATTGGCGCCCAACGTGGGGCATGGCTCAATTTCAAGATAAGGATATTTAGCTGGGAGAGGTAACGGGCAAAATATGGATTGAACAATGTTAAAATGTTGCATGATCATAAGGAATTTTCTTTTTGTGGTGGTGAAGGGACGAGGTGTGGGTTTTTGTGTATGAACTACCCTGATGGTTATTGTTGTAAATGTTATATGGGGAAGTTTGATTTTGTTTAGGTGAATTTTGATAATAATTCTTGAATACATAATTTGCAGTAGCAAGGGGTGGAATGTATTGGGTTTTCTGTGAGGGGTTTTTGGTTGTGTCTTTGGTAACGGGGGAAGGGCTATGGAGATGGCCCTTTAAGAAGCTACCTGAAAAGCTCCCCCTTTTCCTTTGTCAGACCCACCTCTGACCAGGGCCAAGCCAATCAGCACCCCTGTGAATTCATGTATTTAAGGGTGGTGCAGGGCATGCCTCTCTCTCTCTCTGGCACCGGCCCTGACCAGCATGGCCCCAGGTGCGGGTGGTGCAGACCTGGCCCTGCCCGGCTGGGCTTGGCCAACCCTGACTGTAACTTAAGCTTAAGTTATGCACTGGGCCTAAACCATGACAGGTTTGTTGGTGATTGTGTTGGGTTTTCTTCTTCAAAGAAGAAAGTGATTGATAGAAAGTTAAAAATGCAAAACCAGATTTCTACAGTGTTATTTTTATACCTTCTATTTAATCTGAAGAAAGGAGTTTTGTCAAAATGTAAGGAATTGTGTAACGAAAATAATCTTAAGCCTTTTTTCAGGTTTTACAGACTTGAAGAATAAGCAGATGGTAACGAGCCTCATCTCTTTGTATGCACAAGTCGTTATCTGGTTCTGTCGATCCGGTCTCCTTCCCGAGGGTTTAGGTAAGGATAAACTGTAATGCATTTGTAACAAGGAGACTGTCCTCTGAGTGGTTCCTATCGAACACGTGCTTAGCCATGTTTTGTCAATAACTAGTCATGTTGGTTCAGTGACAACGTATGCTGAAGTTCTGTTGGTGAAATTGAGATTTACTGTTTTTTCAAATACGTAGTGTAGAATAATGCAAGCAGCTCCTTTCCTGAATGTTTCTTAGAAAAAGCAGTAAGCCTCTGACTTCAAGGAGTTGCTTATGTCCACAGCTTGAAATATGTGGGATTTTAAACAAGTTACTATTAAACAGCAAATACTGGAGTGCTTGTTTTTACAGTAAAAGCATTACCTGCATGTTTTGAACTTTATTGCTTGAGGAAAATATATACCTTGGAAACAATTCTTTATATGGATGGATTATACGTTCTATTAATTGTCTTACAAATGCTCATGTGACATGTTTAAAAAATAAATTCCCTTTGACAATTGTGGGATTTTTGTAGCGAATTTCAGCTTGGACTGCATATTTGGAACACTACATCAACTGTAAACTTGAAATGGCACTTGAAACTGGGAGTTGAGTCTTGCGTCGCTTTTAGCAAAGGCGGAAACAGGATTGGCTTCTTTCAAAGTTGGAGGCTTGCCTGTGTTTCTGCATGCTTAGCTTGTATGATCTTCTGTCTTTTTAGGCAAAAATTTTAGTTTAAAAATGTGATATTACTACTTTAACTTGGTTTTACTTTATTGCCTGTAGATGATGACATGCATTTGTCTAGAGCTTTCTACAATTACCCTCTCATTCAGAGCTACTATACTGGTCATCGACAGAAACTTGAGCGTTTATCAAGGTAAGCCTTACAGGAAAACTCTAGAATACTGCCACTGCGAATTCAGAAATAGAAGTGAAAAGCTTTTATATCAAAAGTTGTATTTGCTATGCGTAATGCATTTGCTGGGAATACTCTTTGACTTCAAAGATGCATGTGTTCTTTTGAACACAGAGGTTACTTTCCTGTGTTAAAATGTTTCTGTATACCTCTGCTTAGTACCATTTGTTGGTATTGTCCTATTTTGGTAGCATACTTAATTAATTGGCTAATCTCTGTAATTTGCTACTACTGAAGAAGACCCTGTGATTAGGAATAAAGAGGTGGTATCAATTGTATTGGCCTAAATCTAAATTATGTTTGTGTAATTTAATAAAATAGTTATGTTTAGTTGGCACACCTAGCGCTCTCCTGGCTTTTGGATAAAAGTCACCTCCTGATGTAAACTCTCTTTCCTGGACTAGCTTACTAACATACAGGTGATATGTCTTTGATTAGACGATCATTAGGTTTTCCTTTGGAAATTGTACTGAAAACTAATTAGAGGCCTACAGAAGCTTAGGCAGTGACACTGTGAACAGGGAGCTGCAAGATAAGTTAAGATGGAAGCTGCAGTGTATTAGGTATTGACTTTCAAAGTTGATATTACTTAGCTTACTTCTCAAGTAACTTATATACAGACTCATGTGTTCCTTAGAAGCACACAACCAACCTCTAGTGTGCCTTTTCTGCTTTTGATCATTGGGAAACTAAAGGGTAGCGTCGCAGTCAGCAGAGGCCTGTGGTGGACTTTTGAAGAATGTAGTTTTTAAAAGTTCATCCATCTTTAATTGTAGTGGTATGTGTATAGAAACACAAATGCTACTTAAGATGAAATTAAAATTTACCTGTATGCTGAACTCTCTGAAAGAAACACCCCTTTTTTCAGGAATAAAAGTGACATGCTGAGAACAAAAGCTGAAACTTCCACTATGTTGTCTCACAGCTGTGTAGTGGGACACTCCAATGTGAGGTGTTATATTCGTGTTAAGGAATAGTCCTGATACTTTGATACTGTTACATTTCCTCTGTTAGACACTATGAGCGTGGTGATTTTTGGCACTTAAAAAAACTTTGGTTAGACCTCCTTTGTATCACAAGTATACTACAAAAGAAACTCTGAAAACTAAAAGGTCATTGCAACTTTTCCCTTAATAAGAGAGCTTATAGGATTTCTGTTTGGAACTCCTTTAGTAATTGAATGTGATCTCACAAACATCTTTCATCTGAGTCAGAAGTTTCTTTCATGCACATTTCAAGTCACAATCATGCCTTTGTATGTTTGTTTGACTCACGGGGCCTTTTGTTTGTTTGGACTGGAGCAAATCTGTTAGACTGAGAGGTGGGAATTAGTGTTTTACTCTGTCCAAACCTTTGCTGCCTTTTTGTTTTTTTCAGAGGAAAATGGGATTCTGACTGTTTGATGATTGATGGAATGGTTTCCCAGTTAGGAGACCAAGTTGAGAAGTTGTGGCGGAGAGATGAAGGAGGAACTGGGAAATACCCACCTGCCAGTTTACATGTGAGTCTTGTGTTCACTGAAAACAACAACAGGCCCAAACCCCACCCAAAAGTCAATGATTTGTGAACGACAGGAGTTTTAAAAAAAAAATTTAATTTTTCATTTCAGGCACTGCTGGATCTCTATTTACTAGAAAGCATTGAAGAAATCTACAAACATGCAATTGTATCCTTTCTAGATATTTTTCTTACACCTTCAGTACATAAATGTTCTTAAATGTTTGTCATCTATGCATTCAATAACACTTCTTAATTTATGCTTCAAACACAATGCAAGTGTGAAAATATTTATTTAAATATTTAATTTAGAATTAAGTTGTAGGCAGAAGCATGGCTTTATTTCTTTGTACTGTGGATTTTCTATGGTTTTTTAGTGTTTTGCTGCAGTCTTTTTTGAGATGAGAAAACAGGTTTACTAAGCAATATTAAAGATAAAAAGCCTCTTTCATTTTTCTCAAAATTTAAGTTTTTAATTTTTTTAAAGCACCCATATCTATAGCAAATGGCTTCTTACTAGAATGATGCACTAAAACATGCACTAAAACATGCTGCTTCAGAGCAGAAGGATTTCTAACAGTGGCTTACCAGTACCTGATTATTGCTGAAATCATCTATTTTCCAGCACAGCTAAGAGTGCTTGCCTTTGTTCTGTTAAAAGTGCAGGCACACAGAATAACAAACAGGGAGAAAAGTCATTAGACAAAAAATTTTTAAGCTGCTGAAGTACACAGTACACAGATTTGCTTTTGTTGTTTGTTGCCTAACCCGAGAGGGGAGCCTAGAGAGCATGGGATTTAAAAATGGTTGTACCCCAGAGCTGTCTTACTAGAATATGTCCCTAAAAACGGACGTCAGAAAGACAAAAAGACGCTAGCAGTGAGTAATCCACATACTGTTTTAAATCCAGTTGTAGTCATTCAGAGCTAAGTTGTATTGTAAGGACACCATAATTTACATTGTTTTATACACTCTGTAAATGAGAGGGAAAAAAACTAAACAACAATGGTAGAATTTGTTTGCTTCAATAGTTAAGCATTGGATGTTCAAATGCTTTGAATATCTCCACTGACTAAAAAGAGAGCCTGAGTTTACAACTGAAGTATTGAAATATCTGAAGTTATCCTTTCTGAATGCCTTACAGAAATGGAGGACTATTTCTTTCTGGCTATTTATTTGGAATGCAATTTTGTGGTTAGTACCTGAGTATCTTCGAGTTAGACTAGCTGAAAATGGCAAGACTAATACTATTTTCTGCTTCCCACCACTTTCTTATTCTTATTTCATTGTTTTTCTAAATGCAGTGTGATAATTTTTTTTACTTATAAATTTATTAGCCTTAATTAGATACTTGATATCAGACAATTTACTTGCTGCTAGATATCATGCATTCATTTCCAAATAAAACAGAAACTTCAGTTGACTCCTTCCCAACTGTGTTTGCTATCCCTTGGGGTCTTGTTAAACTTATTCAAGGGTTTTGGCTTCTAGATCACAATGATTATGAGGTAAGTATGTTATCGTTTAGTTATATATTGCAGTACAAAGCTGTCATCTATAAAATGATTTTTAAAAATTGGTGTGTAGCTAATAGCAGGTGCTAAAACATAAGGAAGCTTTTTTGTAATATTTCTACAGCATCTTCAGCAATAAATTATGATTTGAAATTTAACTATTTTGACAGGAAATAGATTAAAACAAAGAAGAATTCAACTTTAATAAAGCTTGATATTTGAATTTTCAAAGCCATCCATTTAGATTGTTTTCAGCAGACTAGTTGAGCACTTTATCAAAAACAGTGGTTGAGGTACTTTAAATATTAAAACTATGATCATAGCAGCAAGATTTAAGTGACTTTTCAACCTAATTCATGCTCTTTCTGATGCTGAAAATTGTTTGCCTGTCAAGATGTTAACATAGTCTGTTCGTCTGGGAGAATAACTTCTTATTTAGTAATGTATTTCCAAAAAGTGGTGTTTGTATATAGAGATTTGATTAACCTAGAAAAGTGTGAATTACACCTTTTAAAACACTCACTTTGTTCTACATGGCTAACTGATTGTTTTTATGCAAATACTTAAGAATTCTTATTTACATGTCCTGAATCAAGTGTTTCATTAGTTAGTCATCTACATTTATTTAACACACACACATTCACCGTTACTTAAGGAACTTTTTAATGTTTTTGCTGCCTTATGTGCATGTATATGTCTTAATCAACCTGATCTCTGACTTCTGCAGAATTCACTGGCCCTGCTTTTTCATCCAGCTACAATCAAAACTGTGCCATGGCAACATACGAGAATTCTTCAGTCCCTCATGTGCCAAGGAGAGCATAGGCGAGCCCTCAGATACATACAGATGATGAAGCCAGCCGTGTCAAGCAGTAGTGAAGTGCAGCTTTTCCTCACTGTGTTGTTGTCCAACAGGTAAAGAACTCTATCCCACCATTGTGGCATTCAAATTGTGAAAAGTGAAGAACAAATAATACAAATTATGATCCCCTAAACTTCCTTTAAACTTGGAATACAATAATTTTGAGGCATCTTTTTGGTTATACTACTAATATTCCTTTACATCTCCACAAAAAACTAATTGCAGGTGCATGGTGGAGGCTTGGAGTCTGTTGCAGCAACACACCACTAAGTTAAGTATGGAAGAGCTGTTAAAACATATGTATGAGATCTGTCAGGAGATGGGACTGATGGAAGACTTACTGAAGTTACCTTTCACAGAGATTGAACAAGTAAGTGTGGACAAGAAAAAAAAAATCTTAATTGTCTCTTTGAAAAGAGAAGAGGCAGAATCGTAATAGATTTTTGGAATATGTTATATCTCACAGGAGTGTTTGGAGAAGTTTTTGCAGACGAATGCTGGTGCTCAGAATCATGAATTTCTTTTAGTCCACCATCTTCAGCGTGCCAACTATATCCCAGCACTGCAGTTGAATCAATCAATGAAGGTTAATCTTACGGTAAGCGTAAAAGTTCTGTCAAGGGTGCAAGTTTCTGTTAGGTGTTACTCACCAGTTTTGATAGTACTCAATAAGAATCCTGCTTTGTTTTTTATACCGTTCTTTGAAATACTGAGAATAAGTTTCTACACATTAAGTTACAGATGAACTTAGAAGTTGGACAAAATAATTCACTACGCCAAAGCTACTCTGTGAAGTTATAGGCTAAATGTTACAGACTATTGTTGACTACTTAAAATAGGTTGCTGCATCTAAGGAATAAATACACATCTTTTCTATCAGCCAGTCTTACAGTTTAGTTAATCACACGTGTGTAATGTATGGTTTAGTCTACTGAAAGCTGTCTGTGCCTCTTGTTTCTGTGGAATGAAGAGTGCGTTTTATGTCGTCTTTTCTGTCTTGCACACAACTTTATTTTTCTAGCTTCCAGGTGCCAACCCACAGGTAAAATTTGCGTGGTGGTTTGTTTATTTTCAATTTCTCAAATTATAGTGTGAATTGTGCAATTCCACAACTTTCTTTTTACCATTTTTATGACAGAAATTCTTATCTTAACTTCTGCATCTCAGAATAGCCAGATAAAATTTTGTGTTATGTGAACTTCTGTTATGGATCTGTGATGCACTTGCTCTTTTCCGGAACTATGGTTTTCCAGTGAATCAAACTTACAAGGTGGTTTTGGAAGATTTAGGTCCTGCATGTGAAAACTTTCATCCAGGCAGAAGGTGTGCGTAGGTAGCTTTTTCTTACTCGTTCTAATTTTTACATCATTTTGTCCAACGTAGTTTGCAGTTGTCGTGTATATCCAGTCATCTCGGACATTGGTGTTTCAGGAAAAACAAGAGAAAGCCTGCTGTTTTGTAAGCCTTTTGAAAAGTGGAGGTGATGACAAGTGTATCAGAATAAGGTTCTGCAGAGTGCCAGAATTATTTTAAGTTGTAGGTTCTGTTACTATTCTAGTCTTCCTTCCACTTTGCTAAAAATACCCAGTGAAATTTGTGTGCGCTGATGGGTAGAACTTCCTGCTGTACTGAGCAGTGGATGTTTTTACTCCATCTGTAGAGGAAATGTATTCACTGATTGAAGCACAGAGAGTTCTGTGCAGTGAACTTCTTGTAATTTGTTAAATTTTTTTCTTTATGCTTTTCATTCATCAGAATGATCGTGATCCTCGCTTGAGAGAGAGAGCAGTTGCCAGAAATTCTATGTTAGACCAATATGGCAAGATTCTTCCTAGAGTTCAGAGGAAGCTGGCAGTAGAGAGAGCCAAGCCGTACCATTTGCCTTCATCTGTCTTCAGAGAGGGTAATTTTTAGGGGGAGGAAACATAATGGACAACGAACCATCACTTTGGTTACACAAGGCTAATATTTTTTCTGCTTTTGCTTTTACAGTCACAAGACCAAAGCCATTGTCAACCATAACAAAACAAGCTAATGCAGGAAATGTGCATACGAGAGGAACTTTCATCAGTAACGTATTATCCAAAATTGGAGAAGTATGGGTAGGAAATGAGCAGAAAAGTAGTTTCTTACAATATAATAGGTAAGCAGCCTTGTAACAAAGTTTAGTCTGAAACTGTATGTTTGGAGAGGGAGAGAGAGAGAGAGAGAGAGAGACCCATTTGAATTATGTTACTGTTTTGGAGGGAAGGCACACCTGAATAAAGCTTTGTTAGGCATTTTTGCATGTACAAGATAATAACATTTAAGAATCAATAAATCACAAGTGATATTTAGAGAGAGAGTTTTTCTGCTCTGATACTTATTTATGGAAATATATTTATTTACATTATGGTAAATATATTTCCATAGTTTAAGACAGCTGAAACTAAAACCATGATTTACCATCAAGTTATTGGTGTACGGATTTTGATAGACTGGATCGTGTGATCAAATAATAATCCTTTACCACTTCCCGCTCAGTTTCTGATTTTTTACTTTAAAGTAGGCAGAATTATAAAGAGTGGAAAAGAGGCTAGTAGTTGTCAGATAATTTTCCTACAGGTGGTATGGTCTAATTAACTTGAATTCTGGTATATTTGGACTTCTGAGGAATGAAAGTCCATTACATTTTCCTCTTAATTCTAGTCCAAGAGTTATAGAACCACCAGTCATGACACGTCCTTTCCCTGATGCGGAGTTGCGTGATGCATTTGTTGGGACACCGGTTTCAAGAAAATGTTCCAGGTATAGTAGATCAACAGAAATTATTATTTCAGAAAGATGTATACATCTGTACAGGAGGAGCCACATATATGTACGTATGTGTGTGTATATATGTGTGTGTCTGTGTAAACTTTGTGTTTGCAAAGTGTTCTGTTTGAACTTAGTTCTTTATGTGGTAAAGAAAAGGTCAGCTTAGGAACACAACTAAGTGGAGAACTTGAAGGGGTCCCAGCACTGAAATGTAGAAGAGGTTTCTCCTGACATGAGAATTGCATTACTTGTACAACTTAAAATGGGATTACTCTTGCCTCAGAGGCAGTGAATTAGGGAATTCAGTATGAAATGTGAAGAAATAATTTAAAAGAAGAAAATGCTTGTAACTTGTTTGTGGGCCTGATACATCACCCCAGCAGTGAGGGTTAACCTATATTTATTGTTTGTCGAATGCCTTTGTTATGTATCATCTCAGTTTCTTGAATGCAGTGTGATTTTTTTGTCACTTATTTATTTATACTCGTATTTTAAATTGTGTATTTTAACAGATTGCTGGATTTGGTGGTTTGTCCTGTTCCTTCAAGTTCTGCAGCACAGGGTGGTAGCTGGCAGTCACCATGCAGGCCTTCTACTTCATTCATGGCATCCAGCCCACTGAAATCAAATTGGCATGGTCCCATCTCACAAAATAGTTTTTCAGGAGCATCAGAGCTGAATTTACTAGAGACTCCTCTTGTGGTTAAGGTTTGTATTTTTAAAAAACTGGTAACAACCAACCAAACCAAAAGCCTGTAAATGTTGTTTAAAATGAAACCACCAAAGTATTTAGCACACACACTGTTGGATTCAAGCTGTGGAATACTTTCAGTATGTGTGTGTATACCATCCTTTTAGAAGCAGTACACCAACCAGGTTTGAAGAGGAAAAGTTTAGTTCTAAATTAGTTGCAGTATGCATGTCCCATAGCTTAATGAAATAAACTTGTGTTTATTGCATGGTACAAAGCAAGTAAAAATTGGCCTTTTCAATATGCTTAGATACTTAAAGATGCAATTTGTAGCTTATATTTGTATTCTTATATTTGCGGCTCATTATTGAAGTGCTTAATAGCTCTATATAATTTGACTTGCGTACCTACAAGCAAGAACATATATGCTTCAGTTTCTTAATCTAGTTTAAGTGAATAACAACTAAATGATGTTAGTTAAGTGCTGTCAGTCTCTCTTAAATTCAGTCGTGGCTTTTTGCAGTTATTTTAGTTATTGATTGTTTGTGTTAAGCTGTATTTCCATTCACTGCCATCAAACTTGCCATGCAAGGAAGTAACACTTGACCTAACTTCTTGCTGCTGTTCTTTTTGCCTTTGCCTACCTGAACAAAATAGTTACGATCTCTCTGAATTACAACCTTTTTCTTCATATTAAATATTATCCTTATCACTAAGCTAGTTTCATCCTCCTCCTTTTTAAATGTTTCAATACTGTAAAATTTTTTTTGAGGTGAGGTGAGAAGACCTGAGTGCTTCTAGGTGATGTGTAGTTATTTTTACAGCAGTGTGGCTTGATTCATTAGTGAAAAAATAAGATATGCTGTTGCTTTGCTGGTGCCATTTTGTTTTCAGTAGCTGTATCCGAGGTAACATTTGAAATTGTATGCCTTTTAGAAGAACAGGGTAGAAATTGCAAAATTTACTGGGATGGGAGATAACATTGCGGACAACAAGATGCCATATCTTTGTTTCTTGAGGAGATTAATTAAAAACAAAAATTTGGCATTGAAAAAAGCCAAAAGGAACATAAATAGCATGTTTTTTTGTCATTAAGGTTTTGGTACCTTTGGTAAAAGAGCAGCACAGAGGCTAAACTATATTCTCTCTGCTGGTACAAACTCAGTTTGTAATTTAAAGTAATACTTTTGACAAGTGAAATCTTCTGTTTTGAAGATTTAACTGGTTTAAAATTAAATATTTTTTTCTTTTCATAGAGAGCTAAAGGTTTGGCCACATCTGCTTCTGAATTTCCTGGGTTTACTCTTCAGTCTATTCTCAGATCCAGCCTTCGCACCACCCCTCTAGCAACTCCCTCTGCATCTCCAGGACGATCAGTTACTCCTCCTCTACGAGCAAAGGAACCTAGAATATCTTTCAGGGAGGAGAACTCCAATGCAAAATGGACTGTTGGGGTAAGCTAGGCTGTAGTTATTGAGTTTTTTCAGTTAAAGGTTTTATAGACTGATCTGTGTCTCCTGTATTAATTTCTTAGTAATAATGCAATGTGGCCAGAATTATTTACTTGTGCTGTGCTACAGGCATAGCAAACACTAAAGTATTTTAGTAGTACCTACAAGTTGAAAAGGCAACCATAAGAAAAAAGAGATCTTGAGTTATGATTTTGGGTGTGCAAAGCTTCCTCTTCTTGAAAACAATAGTGAACCCAGTGAACACCCTTGAGATGATAGTATAAACAAGTACTTAAAAGACCCACTTCATTGTAATTCTCAAAGGTTGTGGAAACTCAATGAGCAATCAAAAGTGTGATTAATTTTTACACTCGGCTTTAAAAGTGAAAATAATGCTAGAATGAGAATTAATTTGGTAACGCCTTGCATAAGTTAATATTTGTAACTTACAAATATCAGTATATGGTTTTATATATGACAAAAGGCATATGCATGTTACTGATTTTGTTTGTTTGTTTTTTTCCTTCAAGGTAGCAGCAGATGATAAAGCCTTACCTGGACCTTCATCTGAGCATTGTCATGAAATGGTGGAGGATGCTTGGTCTGAAAGTAGAGATAAACCAACTCTGTTTACTCTCAACAACCCTGAGGATGCTAATGCTGAAATGGAAGAGTCTAGAGAAAGCATACCTGGAGATAGTTTGGAGAAAATGGATGTCAGCAAAGAAAACAGTAACTTCTCTGTCAGGTCAGACCAAACTACTTTAGAGTATCAGGATGCAAAATCACCTGGCGATTTTGAAGATGATGTCATCTTTATAGCTGCTAAACCAGCTAATTCTTCCACTGAAGAAATTGTTGATTTTCAAGAATCTGAGAAGGAAGAGGACAGTGAAATGGTTGAAGATAAACCTTTCCGGATAGAACAAGCAGATTCATCAGAATTAGGAAAAGAAATTGGTGTGTTTCATCTTGTGATAACCTAAGTTTCTGAATTTTTCAAATGTCTTCAAAAGGTTAAATAACTGCTTAGTACAGCAGTTAACAATCAGGGTTCTTAAGTGTCCTGGAAAGTTCCTAGTTCTAGGCTTTTAAAATTGACATGCTCTGTTTTGAGCCTTTCTTTAGGAACTGTGGACACTAGGAATATATACACACAAGAAATGCCAGCCAAAAGTGGTAATTGCAACTGAGAGGCAGCAGTGATTTGAAAGAGTTTGGGGCCTTTTAATGTATTACGTCAGTAATGCAACAAGTTCAGTTTGTAAACAGATTATCAACAGTAATTGTTTTTTTTTCCTTGGTGAAAATTAGGCATCAGACATCTGGTTTTACTGCAAAGAAGAATTCAGACCTGTGCATTTGCAGTCTTGGTAGCACTATTTTGTTAGGTCACTATCCTAGATGAAATGCATGAAGGCTCACTTTAAAATTATATGAGCATTTTTAAAGAAATGATGTTAAGGTACAACAGAGGAGTCATCCATCTGTCTGTTTTTGTAGGATTTGTGGAAGAATCAAATGCTGAACGTCTTACCCTTCCTGAGGATGATAAATTGGTGTTTAATTTACCAGCAGCTGAGGCTGCTACTTTTGGGACTGCAAGTGAAGGGTAAGTTAATAAAATAGATACGTTTTTGGGTTCACACAACATGTGACTGCTTGCTTTCCTGTGTTTGAAAACTATGATTTTTGACCAGGTATTGGTTCTTTCCTGTGTTAAATGTAACGGCTTTTTTTACTCCTGTCTGTCTGCGAAGAGAACTATTTTGGCATGAATGTAAGCCCAAGTGACTAGCTGTCAGTTTGAGCCTTTTCTTTCCTCAAATAATTTTGGACTCCAGAGTATGGTCATAAAGGCTTCATTCAGCAGCCCATATACACCTTTTGACAGCTTGAGGATACTGTGAACATAAGCCCTGCTTTTGTCTGAAAATTGTGTAACTAAAAATTACACCTGAGATTCCTGTAACATTGGTGAATTTATTCCGGGGTTTGAATACTTTCAGGCAGTATTTTATACACTTAATTTCTATTTTCTGTGTGCGCTCAATTAGCATCTATTTGTTTATAGAAGGGGAAGCAGTTTTCTCACCAGATACTCTAAAAGCTGCAACTGCTTAGTGATAAAGACAGAATGTTATTAGTGAAATTGGCCTTAATCTCAAGTGGTAACATGCGCTGGTACGAATACTTATTTGGTTTGTTTTAAACCTCCAGTATAACAGTTGCACTCTTTCTGTAGAAGACAAACTATATTAATCTTTTAATACAACTCTGTTGTTATGTTGTTATCTAGAGTTAGATAGCTGGGAAGAATTTAAAGTACTTGATTTGTTGTATAAAATGAGCCATGAATTAGATGTAGATATATTGGTAAAGAAATTTTTAATTCTATTTTTTTCTGTTTTGAAACTTGAGGATCTTATGGTGAGAAAGTGAACTGTAAAGCGCTTCAAGATTTTTTTTGAAGCTTTATGATGAATTTATTTCTTTCTGTTCATGAAGTGAAGCAAACCACCAGGAGTCCAAAATGTCCACTTCATCAGAAGAAAAAGCCATACCAGTTGCAGCAAATGAATCCCCGGAGGCAGACAATGAATGTATGTACAGTATGTTGGAGATGTTATGTGAGTTAATGTAGCTGAGCTGCTGAAGTAAAATATGCAGTTTGCCAGACCGCTACAGCTGTCTTGGGTTGAAGTAGTAGTAGGATGTTCCTGCTAACTTTCATTGAACTGTAGAGAGAATACCCTCCTCAAAGAAAGTCCTTGTAGCAGATACGTTGTCAGTGTTCCTGGTCTTGATAAATATATTGAGAAAACTGGTAGAATTGAAAATACTAGAAGGAGAGACAAGTATTTATTTTAGTAGTGCTTGTACACCACTTCTAATTTGTGTGCTGTGGGGTCTGCTGCTTGAGTTACTATTTTAAAAGACGGTGCACT
The DNA here is from genome assembly GCF_000695765.1 of Mesitornis unicolor. Taxonomy (NCBI): domain Eukaryota; kingdom Metazoa; phylum Chordata; class Aves; order Mesitornithiformes; family Mesitornithidae; genus Mesitornis; species Mesitornis unicolor. Next base: position 20,420 of record NW_010197432.1, on the reverse strand, counting down.
GTTAGTATTCAGGCTCTGAAGACTAACTAGCTATCAGTATGCCTCTCCAGCCAGCCTTTCCTCTGTTGTTTCTTTTCTCTATGGAATTGCCAGCTGATTTCCCCCTTCTGCTTTTTTAATTGTGGGGCTACCTCATTTACCAGATAGATCTGGCTTCTAGTTTTTTGGAGAAAGTCTAATATTTGTGGCAGGATCAAGAATTGTATTGTTGGCTTCTGCTCCATCTGTTAAGTCCTTTTCCTTAAACCTGTTTCATTTATATAGCAGTTAAGTTCAAATTATATAAATCTCTTCCAGCTGTGATAAGTATCCTTGACAGCGAGGATGTGGTTAGTACACATTCAGAAAATCGCCTTGAGGAGAAGTGTGTGGATTTGCCTGAAGAATGTAAGCTAGAAGCAGCTGAAGTTGAAGAAAATGTTCCTTTTCTGCAGAAAGAAACAGCTGTTTCTAACAATCTTCCTAAGACTGAGGAAATTAATGTAAGTAACCTATTTTCCCATTTTCTACAAAATTGAAAACACTTTGCAAATTGAGGACAGTTCTGTCTTACTGGCAATTAGAAGGCACACAAAAACTTCTCAGATTTCTTTAGCTGGTTAACACAAGTTAAAACCTCAGTGTAAGGGCAGGTAGGTTTTTTCCTCCGTGCATTTTCTGTACCTATAACACAGAATAGAACCTGTCAAGACTTGGACCTTTGAGAGCTGTAGTAGTGCAAAACAAATGCCTAAACTATATTTTAAAATAACCATGCATTCAGTTGGTTTACTAGAACTTAAATGTTTCTTATTTGATTTTAAAAAATCGTTTTAATGTTAAAAACAATAAGGGAAGCTGGTGAGTGCAGCCTTTCAATACTGGGGGCCATTTACCAAAGGACAAAATGATGCAGGAACCAAACCTCATTTTCAGAATGGTTTAGGTGCGGGGATCTTTTACTGTTTGTTCCTTATTACCATAAACAGAATTCCCAATGAGTTCATTTCAGTGTCAAGATATTTCCAGCTGCCTAAAACCACATTGTTTTTTTAACATCTACACTTTTTAAAATACGAATTTCAAAAGGTGGTTCACGTGGACTGAAAATTAGAACTACAGATTCTCCAGTTGTCCCAGGTTTTTCCCCATTGTTCTTTTATCTGCTGGGGCTGATGAGTCATGTGGATTCATCGTGGATGTTGTCTAAGTGCCGTGGAATATACTGTCCATTTTCCCTAGGAATATACTCTCAGGAATTAGTAGTAGCTAGAATGAAATACAAATTGAAAGGTAGGCGTACCACAACTAGATTGGCCTTAAGTAACAGAAAATGCTTTTCAGTGTCCCAGATTTCAGATGAACTTAAAGAGGCAGTGAGTTATTTAGCTGGTCTTGCTTTGAGGTTAGGACAGCACTGTAGCGAAGATTATTATAGACTTGGGAATACATAAATCACTTACGGGAGTAAACGGAGAATTTGTGATGGGAAGAAGTGAGCAGGTGCATGAGATGCTCACAACGCTTCTGTAGTCGTTCATGTAGCAGTACAGTGAAGGTTTTCCTGCTTCTGTTATAACTGCTTCTTACTGATTTGTATGTAAATAGCTGGTTTTGGCTTGGCTACCTTCACTGAATTGAGGACAAACTACTTACTGCTTTCTTGTTTGTAGATTTGTAAGTGTAAAAGGAAAGTTTATGCAGAGTAGTATGTCTTGAGTTTAGTTTTGAAGCATGGCATGTTGCTGTAGTGTGATGCTTTAGCAGCTTATGACAAGGCAGGAGGCAAGGAAATAAGCAGACTCTATAGAGACTCCTGTTGAGTGGCTTCTTCCTTCTGCCATCATTGACTAGCACTGTAACTCAGAGGGTTGGTCAAAGGTCTTTACACATGAATTGAGTTATCTTGACCATTTGAATCACTTGAAATGCGTAACAGATACTTCTTTCATTCTCAACGTGAAAGTTTGAGTATCTCATGTGGATGTAGAAGGGAAGAATAATTGCTTAGTACAGGGAATTACAAAACAAAAGAGATGGAGTTATTTAGAGTGTATATGTTGTCTCATGCAATCCAAGGGATTCCTTAAACTGCAGGGTTGAGTTGTCGGATGTCATACCTGGCCAGTTTGACCAAGTGTTGTGGTCACAACTCTCATGACTGAAACTTTAAACCTTGGGAACATAATTGTCTTTTACCCTGTTAGATGCAGAGTCAGTCACTCCATGTGGATTTTAATACAGAAAGCACTGCAATGTGACGATTACTGCCAGTTGTGTGTACAGCTTGTATTGTAAAACTGCTCTTTGTTCATGGGTAGTGGCAAATCGTTAGTCAGGAACAGAAAGAACAGAACTGGAGCATGGGTTTGCATACACTGAATACTCTGTTCTTAAATGCATAAACTTTTATCTGCAGTAGGGAGTACATTGTGTACACTTTACTTTCAGTGGTGATCTGAAAGGAAAAGCATCATTTCACTGTCCTCAGTTTCCTCTAGCTTGGTTTGAAGCTAGCCTGTTTGGTAATTAATAATGCATTAACAGAGATTATATTTTTTTAACTAGGTTCTTGAAGATAGTGCGGTTAAAGCACCAACCTTGGAAGAAGCACCTGAAGCATCACCATATAGTGAACTACATCCATCAGGCAATCTTCAGTACAGCTATGATACTATAGAGCAACAGTTTGCATGTGATTTGCCTGATCATAACGATGATGAATGTGATGCAGCTGAGGGAGATGGAGAGCTTTTTCTGTCTCAGAGTAATTTTACTTTAGTCTTGGAAGGAGAAGAAGGTGAAGTGGAGATGGGAGACCCTGCATTAGTAGATGTTTCTAAACCAGCTGGCACAACAACAGAGGAAGAACCTGGGAACAATTTAGGAAATGCCGAAAACCAGGAACATGTTACAAACTCAGTGTCCACTGTAACTAGTGATCAGGAATCTCAAAATATTGCAGAGTCACTCCCATATGTGCCTGAACCCATTAAGGTAGCTATTGCTGAGAACTTACTGGATGTAATCAAGGACACAAGAAGTAAAGAATTTACATCTGAAGTTGTAGAACAATCTATTCATGAAACCATAGGTAAAAAAGTAACTAGATTCCAGAAGGCAAAAACTCCCTTAGCAGCTGTGCAAGAAGGAGTGGAAGATGAAACCAGCAGACATCAAGTAGAGTACGTTATCACTCCCAGGACACGCACAACGAGACAGCTGAGCAGAAGTCTAGATATTCCATTAGCAGGTGCTCAGCAGCTACTGAAGACAGACAAACCAGTGCTGATTGGACTGTCTCCTAGGAGAAGTACCAGGCGAAGAAAAGAAGCATCTGAGGCTTCTAGTCTTCAAACAGAAGAAAATGCTCAAGATGAGCAAACACCTGCATTGCCTGTTACTCCTAGGAGAGGTAGGAAGCCTAAACAGAGTAATTTAGAAAAAGTAGAAAGCAGCCATTCTGATGGACAAACATTGTCTCAGTCTGTAGCCGTTACTCCAAGAAGAGGATTAAAGAGAGCAAAGGAAGCTGCATCTGAACACTTGGAAGAGGCTAGTGAGGAAACATCTCTTGCCGAAAGTAGCATTATTGCCTTTTCTATTTCCAGAAGGGCCGGAGGAGGAAAAAGTTCAGAAGGAGATCAAGAAACGAGCCAGATTGACACTGATCATAAAGTAAAATTGGCAGTCAGTCCCAGCAGAAGTGCAAGAAAACTGAAGAGCATTAATTTACAATTCACTGAAAATATTGTCAAAGGTGAAGAGGTGAAGCCTAGTGATGAACTTCTTTCACCTATACCAACTAAGAGAGGCAGAAGAAGGAAGATGAGTTCGTCAGAAGCTTCAGAAAATTCTGACCTTGATCTGTCCAAATCGTCACTTCCTCAAACAGGTTTTAAACTTCCTGTCACTCCTCGAAGAAGTGCTAGGAAGGGGGCACAAAATGTCTTGGCAGGCACAGAATCTCTCTCTACTCAGGAAGACATAAATTCAGGTGGAAAAGTGGAAGCCCTTGATACTCCTAAGAAAAGAACAAGAGTTCCACGTGCTAAACCAGAAAAAACTGATCCTCATGAGCAAACACCTGTACAGCCAAAGGAGGAATCAACCACACCCAGCACTACAGTAAGGACAGGACGCAGGGGCAGGAGGAGACGACTGGAGAGCACACAGGAGGAGGCCTTTCCCCAAGGACCTGGTGGCAGCCCTTTGCTGCTTGAGGGCCTAAACCCATCAGGACATGGTGACACATTAAGAACTCCAACAGATCGTCTTATGGGAACCAGATCCCGCAGAACTGCTGCGCATCAGAAACTGCCTGCTGAGAAAAAAGAGTCCTTCCTTTTCTCTCCTCCCCTCACAAAGCTGACAGAGAAATTCAAAGGTAGGTGCGCTATGTTTGTATGCAAAATAGGGCATACTGCTATTTTGTAAGCTGCAGAAAATAGACTGTGAGGATGGCTTTAGGTAGTGTAAAGAATGTAACCATGCAAAATAAAATCTGGAAAGAGGCAGTGAATCTTTATTCTGAACTCTACATGACTGACTAGTTCTGGTGGAAAGAGATGAGGAGACTGATCTGAGTAGAGTCAAATGAAATTAAGGCTGAATTTTTGTCATGAGCTTAATGTCTTACCTTCCAGTTTTCAAAACTGATGTCTTTTAATATGTAATTGCCATCCTTTCCCCCAGCAGTGAAATAAAGGAGACATGCCTTCAAATGCTGTCTAGTTTTTAAGTTAAAATGAGCTGCATCGTGCAACAGACTGTACAGCTGTTTAATTTTGTGACTTCCATGGGCATAAATTTCTTGAAGTTATTGCTCATGGGGTTCTTCTTATTGGAGTACATGATAAATTATTTTATTTTTAGATGTGTAAGGACTGTTGATGCCTCTTGAGCACATCTGTGATTGTGTAATAGCAGGTAAAATTGCTACACTGGCTTATTTTTGTTCACAATTTACTGTAAAAGAATGGATCCCAGGAGGCAGTTACTAGCGGAAAAATACCTCCACATTGAGTGTTTATAAACCTGGTTGGGTCTTTTATTTCAGGATGCTCTTGTGCTCTTGATTATCACCTGTAATTTAACATAACTGTCCTTTATGTGTAATGTACGTGCATGTTAACAATACATTTTCATTTCAGCTGGAAAAGAAGACCATCCAGTGCAACTTAAGGATTTAGACCCAGACTTGTCTTCTCAGTTTGTCTTTTCACCCCCTCTTTTGAGGTCAAGGAGAAAAAATGTATCTAGCATTTCCCGAATTGTGAAAGAACCAGTAAGTAAAAACTTTGAGTTGTCTTATGTTCTTGATTTTTGCTCTGTACTGTTTTTTCAAATCATACTTCGCAAATCATACCTCACTTTTTCCATGAAAGTAACAGAAAGCTTTAAATTAGTCAGCTAAACAATGTATTTTTTTTCCTTCATGAAAACTACCTACAAAAATCAATTTTTAATCGATCTAAGTCAAGAATCAATAAGTATTTTTTTTTGCCTTTAGCAAAAGGCACAGTGGCTTTCTTTAGATGTACTTGGTGTGTTATCTTTTAACTGCAGAATATGAACTTTTAGGATGGTACAATAATTTAAGATGGAAGGTTTATTTGTGCAGAGAGGAAACTGTAATGCTTTTTGGAAATAACTTTGCCATGACTTCTTTGTGAAAGAAACATCATTGGTATTCTGTAGAATTGTAAGAACTTGTGCATGAGTAATGTTTTTGTTGCCTTAACATAGGAGCTTCCAACTAAAGAGGAAGAGGATGCCAAATCCACAGAGTCTATGGGAAAGGAAAAATTGAAGAGAGGTAGAACTGCAAAATCAAAAACAAAGAAAGCAAGCAAGTATGAAATTCTTTTTGAACACTTATTGGCATTCCTTTATTGTGGCAGTGATTCAGCCCTTGGTCACCAAACTTCCTCACTTGGCTATGCAGTTCTGCTCTGGCTTTACGAGACGCCCCACTTAAGGGTTTCGTTTTCTAAGGGAAACAGAGGAGGGAGGGGATAGAAAAGATCAAGTGGATACTACTCTTTGCAATGATTGCATGCTCTTATGTTACCTTATTCCACCTTACGAAACCACACGCTTATGGTCTTCAGCTCTGTAAGGCAGGAGAGGGGGATCAGACACTGAGTAAAGAGGACTTGTTTCCAAACATGTTTTTTGGTTCTTTCTAGAAAACTGTCTAGGACATTTGCTTCTAAAAATCTGGGGTGGGGAGCTCTAAAAGCTCAGAGGAATGAGAATACTTGGGACAGTCTGGTAAGGAATTAAAGCAAAAGGAAGCTTATTTTTGTACCTTTTCTGCCTTGATCCTATCTACAAAGAAGCCCATAAAAAATTCTTTGGCATTGATTTTGTAATTCGATGTGGGTTTTTTTTCTTCTGCTAAATACTGTTAGTAATAAAAAGTCAGTTTGATACTTCTCTCTGTGTTCAGAACTGCAAGAAAAGAAGGTTCTTGGTCACCTCCACCAGTGGAAATAAAATTCATCTCTCCTTTTGGAAGTCCATTGGATGGAGCAAAGAGCAAACAGAAAGAAACCGCAGATGTGGCAGAGAAGACTCTACGAAAGAACAAAAAGAGACTGTCTAATTTTCCAAAGCCAGTTGTGCGCCGGAAGATGCTGTAACTGTTCTTTTTTAAGCTTATAATGTACACCACTGTTTGTAAAGTCATCAAAATTGTATGGATTAGTAAAAAAAATCGTCTAATTTGGAAGAGATAATTTATATAAATTATTGTAAAATTTCATAAACAAATTGTCTTCAATAAGTAACTCCATATGGAGTGCGATTTCCTCAGTCAATGCAGTTTTCTATTTTATATTAAGACTTCATACATTTATATAATATGTAAATACAGCTTATTTTAGGAATGTTAAATAAACGTGTGTACTTCACAAAATGCTTACTGTCTGATAGCTTTTTGAGAGAATAGTGGGTTGAATGGCCTGTATCGCTCAGAAATTTTAATGTTGGTTTGCAAGAGTTACTGACCCTCAAAAGTGAGGTCAAAAGCTTTTTAAGCTTTTAAAGTTTGCTTAGAATTCTTGTAATAAGTAAACATTTAAAACATAGTACTTTAAATTTTATGAATTTTGTTTGACCTTCTGGCACAAAAAATTGGGCTCTCAACACAAACTGTTAATTTTACAGTACAACTTAACCGTGAATGTATTGAAGTCAGAATGTAAACAATTGTGTTTTAAGCTGTGCAATATTTTTTTGTATTTGTCTTAAACTTTGGGAAAGCTGCTCCTTAGTTCATAAAACTAGATCACACCTCAGATACTTCACTACTTTTTCCAATTTGTTGTCAGCAAAAAATAAACTCTATAGGAGATGTGAAGATTACAATAGCATATCAAATTCAAAGGGATATTACCCACGTAATTTGAAATTTGAGCCAAAACTATTTTCATGAAGTTAGTAGGGATGCTACTATAATAGAAATAATTATTGTCTGTAAATATGTTTGGTGGTATTTGAAGCCTGCATATCACAGCACTGAAAACCTGATGGTAAAGCTAACATAATAGCCTGAAAAAGGTACAAAAATGTACAGAAATCTTAGTTACAAACCATATTTTTGAATACTTAGTTCATTAATAATCTTGGATTATGGAGTAAATGTCCCTATAAAGCTTCAGTTTGTAAAAATAAATTCAAAAAACTATTCTTTTAAAAGTAGATACGGAAGTACTATTTTGATGTGCAGTCTTTTAGACAATGGTTTATTTTTATGTATGTTAATTTATATATGGATGCAACTTTGAAGACTACAGAATGGTGGAACCTGACATTAAACTTTACAATTAGTAAAAACTACTGCAGTTACTCTAAGAAATAATTTATTGGTTAACTAATACCTTGTACCTAATGGATGAATGTATTAATAATAGACTAATCTTGTAAAAGTAGTTTCTTCTGAGGCCATGATTTTTCTATGTCAGAACAAGTCATAGAGAAGCAGTTGCATGCACTTGGGTATTTTTCTCCTTGGGAGTATTCATGACTGAATGAAGTCTTAAAAAAAAAAAAAAAAAAAAGGCAAAAAGCCAAATGTTGACAGTGTGAAAGTGGCAGCTTGAGTGAGACCTTTCAGTCAGGTTAGTAATTATTTACTCTATTTTTTATTCAAACTACAATAGAAATACAGTTGAAGAGGAAAGGGGGGAATACTAGCAATATTTTTTTAAATTCGCGTTTTACAGAAATGCAGTGAATAGCCCAGAAAATGAGGTAAAAGACCAAACTTTTAAAACTGGAATAGAAAATGGATGTAAAATCTGAAGATATGTTTTGTGTAGTGCACAAGACTATCTATAAAATGCTCCAGTTCCTGATCAAATAAGAGTTGACTGATAAAATGCTAGTGAAGATTGACAGAATTATGTCAAAACCATATTAAGCATTTATACTTAAGGTATACTTTTTGGTATGAAAATAAATTAGAACAAATGAAAACATATTAGCTAACCTTACTAATAATTCATATGTTATAGCCTCTTCATTTTGTAACTGGTTCAGCTGAATTATCCTCATTTGGCAGTGCTTTGGAGGAAAAAAGAAAGCAATAGTAATAACAAGAAAATTTGCTTGAAATTTACTAACTTCCTTAAAGGTTAGCAATAGTCTGGCTATTTTTTACTTTAAAGGAGTTTTAATCCAATTATATGTTAAACTGTTTCCCTCCAGTTTTTTTCCCCTGTCATATTCAATGCATAGTTCTTTGGGCGCTGAGCATAATATGTAACAAGGAATGGGATTTCAGAAAGTTGAAGGACATAGAAGGAAATGGAAGCAAAACCAGGCACTGGTAATTTTTGTGTAGAGCCTGAGAAAAGGAAAAGAAGTCAGCTAACAGGGTCAAGATGGCAACTCAAGGATGGGGCTATAATGAAGTGGAGAAAATAGATTTTATTTTGGATGGGTTTTATGTAGGCTTACTGCCAGTATGTGAAGGATAGAGTGAAAAAGATGCTTTCAACAAAGGTGTGAGAGATCCAGTGTGCGGGCAGTGCTGCTTAACAGCGAGGATGAATTGGGAAGGAGCCTGCCTTCTGAAAGATAAAAATGACTTGGAGGTGAGTGGTTGAGCAGGCTGGGAGTCTTCATAGAGAATTGCAGGTGTTCACACGTGGATGTGAGGGGAAGGAAATATTTGTGGTGCCAGAGAAGGGCATGAGGGGCCTGTGAAAAGGAGAGGGGTGATGCATTGTGGTGGTGGATGCATGGAGAGCCCTAGGAGCACAGAGCAGTAATTCTCTTCTGAGCAAGATAATTTCCCGGGAGCTACTCAGTGCAGTTCATCACTAAACAGAGCAATTGGGAAGTTTATGGGAAATGTAATTGCTTGAGGGGTGTGTTTTTTCTCCCCCCTAAAGCAAAGCTGGAATTTCTCAAGAGTGTTTTGATGCAGCTGCTTTGATCTAGTCTCAGATGGCTAAAAGCTGAAGCTAAATTGTGTACCTTTGGGGTACTCGAGAAAATTCCCCTGGGAGCTTGATTGCCTTGGCATAGCAGACTCACCTATCAGAAAGAATAAAAACAGGTGTAATGGCAGATTTTATTTCCATGGAACACTTAGTAGGAGATACTAGTGAAGGGATAATGAATACACTTAAGATATAAGGGCTGTTGTTTGAAGGGAATTTGTCAAGAAATGTTTCAGTAGAAATGGTTCCCTGAGTTCCCCCAGAGTTAATACAAATATTCCTAAGATGTTTTTTCTTCATATGTTTAGAAGCCACCACTGATAGAAATGTCATTCCAGGTTATAACATGAAGGAGAATTAAAGCAAATATATTTTACCTTTGATAGCCATTGGTGCTTAAAGTGTTAACTGATTCATGGTGACTTGGTTTATTTGCCTTAATATTTGCCCAGCATACAAACAAGGCCACAGATAATGAATTTAATCCCCCATCAGCACTTCCTCTCATGGAAGACTACTCTCAGGGTTGTCAGCACAGTAAACTTACTTGCTGCAGCTTCATCAGTTCCCATGTAACTAATCCTCTTAAGTAGTTTAGTTGATGTCTGGTGGGAAAAAAAACAAGCTACAGGCAGAAGCCAATCCATAGTTTCTCCTGAGGTGTTAGGCAATACTTGTAATGTCTTAGTTTAGGCCAATCTGAAAATACTATGAAATAGTAGAATATCAAGTGATAAGATAACATTTGTTTCTTAGTTTGTGTGTACTTTTGTCTTCTGTGCAAAGCTTAAAGGTTTCCATTGCAGGAATGTTGTTTTCACCACAGTAGTCAAGATTGTGAGTCTCTTTGGTATAGTTGGAGATAAATGTACCATGGTTCCTTTTGAATTAAAGCTGTTCCTAAAATAAAATGCACTTTCTAATGCACTGTGCTGTGTGGATGACCAATATGTGAGGTAGAGGAAAAAAAATGCAAGCTATGGTTCCTGATGTCTGTTCATCCAGGTCACTCCTCAGCTGTGTGTCACCTGGCATGGTTCATGAGTAGGCTTGTCCCACAGCACTCCTTGGGGTGGTGTGTGTTGCTGTTGAACTTGGTTTAAATCCAGACTAAAACATGAATTACCAGTGAATGACTGTTTGTATTTTGATACTACACTTTTAACTTTAATACACATAGAAGGATGCAGGAAGTAGGTGTGTGATTTCAGTGCACATCAACAACACAAGCATGTATGACCCTAGGAATCCAGGGCACAGAAAACCTTGACTTCTGATCTGGTCTTACAAGGGTTTCCTGAAAGACAAGAATGGTAGGCTCATCTCAGCAGGACCCAGCAGTTACACAGGCCAGGTAAAGTTTTATTCAAAGAAACAACTAAAAGCAGTTTTATCTAACACACATTTGTAGACCGGTCAGTTCATTTCTATTAACATCTGTGTAAGTGAAATGACTGGCATTTATCACTTTACTGGTTTGAAGCATTATCCAGATTTTATCTGTTTCTGTCATCCTGGAATGCTAGTACTTTCAAGTGTGTTTGCAAACCTTGGTCCTCACTGAAACTAACTTAGGGGCAGTGCTTGTGTATGCCTTTGTGTGCGTGTTGTTTCTTGGAGTTCTTTTGTGATCTTGGTCAAGGAGTGCTGGAGAATGCCTGGCTCAGGAAAGGTGGTGATGAACAGATGTGGTGTGAACAGAGGCCTAGGGCCTGTTGTGTGCAAAGAGCTCTTCAAAGCCACCCAGAATCAGGAAAAGAGCACGCAGTACCAGGTGGGATTAGCACAGGATGGCAGTTATTTCCAAGATCTTTCTAGGTTGTACTTTAAAAGACTCAGTTAATTTCAAATTAGCAAAAATAGAAACTGTGAGTATATGGAGCAACTTTCAGTACAAGCCATAGTGGATTCTATAAAATAGTGCTGAGTTAAGAAGCTGATGTAGTACAGCTAGATTTACAGATAAACCCTAAAATGATAAGTTGTCACAAGTGTAATTGATCCTTAATATAAGAACCAAAAATACTACATTTGTAGTGAACTTTTAAAATAAGTGTTCTTTTTAACAATATTGTTAAAAGTGTACTTTGAGATAAAGTTCCACAGCTGTTTTAGCAAGTATCGAATTTCTCAGGTGAAGTTCTTCAGTGAGAGTCACTAATATCTAAGACACATTTGTCTTATCTAGATAATGAGAAAATCTAAACAACCAATTAAAAAAGGAGAATAGTATTAAGAGCTATTATTTTGGTTCTGCACAGAAAGGGGTGCCAGGCAATAGTTTGCAAAGCTAGTGCAGCTTTTGGGAAACAGGTAGGGTCTTATACACAAAATAACAACAAAGGAGAAACTGCAGTACAATGTATGATCGGTTTATAAGGATTTAATTTGCCATTCCTAACTACACATATGCATCTAAACTCATGTTTAAAATATTTTAGGGAGATTACCTGATTAGCATGCTCATTATTCATAATAGAGTATGTATTTTAGTATTATAATCATTACAGGTTAGTTAAGGATACACTTTTTTTTCTGATTATCACATCTTACAGGTGTTGACCACAAAGACAGTATCTGCCAGGACCCTGTTGCTTCACATCCTGCTTTTGACAAGCTGGAGCCTGGCTCAGGCAGTATTTAACTGAAGTCTGGGCTCTTTCCATTTCCACAACTACAGTTTCAAACTGGGCCATCATAGTTGCTCAGTCTGCAAGTCTTTAACTCTGGTCTTCAGCAATCCCAGTACTTTTAGTCCCACACAGCTGAGCACGAGCTGGGTGTGCCTCACCATGATGGCCCACACTGCTCAGCAGCATGCCAACCTCTGTCCCCAGTGCTGCCTTCCCTGGGCACTGGAGACCGCAGTCACCAACACCACCACCTGCTGTGCCTCCCTGGAGCAGCCCCAACACCCAGGGGCTTGCCTCGCTTCACCCCTCAGCCCTTCCCCACACACCTGTCTGTGGCAGCTCCTAATGGATGGAGCTGGGACACTGGCTGCCATGGGAAGAAGAGCTGCCACACTGCTGGTCATGGTCATATTGACAAACCCTCCTCTCTCTCTCTCTCTCTCTGTGCTTGCTCTTCTCTTTTAGCACAGCTTGTTACGGGCAAGCTTGTGAGGATGAAAGTCAACATCCCTTATGACAACAGTACAGAGTCTGCTAATCTTCACCATAACCCAGGAAAAAAAAAAGAACAAAACTATTCCTTAAACTCTGAGAAACAACTGCTCTTTTATTTCACTACGGGCACTCATGCTTTTAAGGTAGGAACACCACAAACTGATAGTGCCTATCCCAAACAGGCAGGAGGAAAACTAGTGATTTCGTCTGCTAAGGCACTTGTTATCCTGGGCCTGCCTGCTTTTAATAGTCAGGGAATGGGCAAAGCAAGAAGGCTGTGGTTAATCGTGGAGCAGATGTTACAGTGGTTCCATTAAGTAGTAAATTAAAACTTAAAGGAAAGAGATTAAACAGAATTCTAGAACTAGTACCCAGATTTAACATGCTTATGATTTAATACTCTTTATGGGTTTGCTCACTATAGCAAATAGCATTACGACTTTCTTCTGTTTCTGCTGTAAACAATAGCACAGTGAAATTATTTTATGATTAGGCTTTTACAGCCAAATGAATTTTATTGGAGTTAGACCCAGGAAAGGTGTTAGTTCATAGAGTTATGTTTTGATTTCAGACTTCAGGCTTGCTAATAACAGAGAACTCAAGACCACGTTTGTTGAGGCGATCAATTAGTTTTGTTTTGGAGAAGGCAGCTCCTGGAGAAAATACACCACCCCTGTTCACGGAAATCAAGAGAGAAAAAACATTAGTGGTACACTGATGGAGCGACAACTTTTTCTGATGTCAAAGATGTGTCTCCCTGCCCAGGAAAGAAAAAGCCACTTCTTCCCATGGAAGAGCATATGAGGGATTTGGCAAGCTTGTTGTATTCCTAGGTTCGTTTCTGCATCCAGCAAACTGAATAGAAACCATTCCATCAACTGAAAATGTAGACACTGTTGCAACAGATAGCGCAAAAGCATTATTAAAAACCTACAACTACATCCTTTCAAATTGAAAGGCAGATGAAGAGAAAGTGGCTTTCATCAGCTTGTGGTGAAGTATCTCCCGTGCACAGCCACGTGGATGAGGTAACACAGAAATCCACAGGGTTACGAGAGCTGCATTTTCAAAGAGAAACAGGCACACGGTGGCTTTAAGGGAGATCAAGCTGTTCTGCATGGGAAAGTACTTACTGTTTAGGCAGATAAGCTCCATCTTCCAGCAGAGATACAGCTGCTTGAACCATTGCAATTGGTGTAGCAACATAGCCAGGCTCTGACAAAAAACAAACCAACCAACAAAAACAAACAATGTACAGTGTGTTGAAATGTAGAATGTAAGCTTCTCTACAGCACACTGGAGAACAATCTCTTTGGCACTGAAACTGCCTTTCCCATTTAAGAACAGTTTACCTGGTAATCATCTGAAGTAGTTAGTGAAGTCCTCAAGATCTGATTTGGACAAATACTGCTTCAAATACAGGCCTATAACCACACAGCAACTATAAGCATAGTGTACTTATATACTACACATATACAACATATGTAAATACATACATATATAACTATATGGTGACAGAGGGCTCTCCATTACAGCAGGAGCTTTCCTCATCCTGTGCTTCAATTCAGACTTTTGCTGTGAGACTCCTGCATTCAGCTACATCTCTAGTTATTTAAAGAAGTTATGCCTCATTATCTTCTTTCTGAATACACATTCTTGCTGTCTCCAAACTTCAGGTGTCATCTCCCCACAAAGGAATGATCTCAGCCTAAGTATCCTATAGCTAGAAATGATACCATACCAGATTTGTTTAAGTTCACTCATGGGTGAAAGGAATAGCAGTGGAACCATGAACCTATTTTTGAGTAGGGAATATGAGGCAAAAGCAGTTAGCTGCTGCTAACATACAGACCTGGTCCCTTCACTTCAGTGCAGATCTTTACATTGGGTTTGCCATTCTGGGGATCTAGCCCCTTGCTGTAACCCTCGCCAAAAAAAGTCATTGTAAAAGAAGTTCCATCCATCTGCAGTGGACAAGACAAATGCGGTCACCAAACAGTAACTCACTCCTATCAGGCAAGCACAAGTAGTAAATGCAAGTATCTATTATGCCAAGTACTATGATCCATCTAACCCTGAGAGCAGTTATTCTGAGTTATTGCCTAAAAGGTACAATCTCTTCTAAATGTTTCATCACCTCCACTTTGTTGAAACTGTTACTATTCTGAAGTCCATTTACTGTCTCAGTGCTTTCAGTCCTGGCTTTTTGCTACTCAGTCTCCCCCTGTCATCACTTTTGACAGACTGAGTGCTCCGAGTCATCAGACCCAACAACATGACCCATTTTCTTCTCATAGGAGTTCCACATACTGTGATGTCTGGTAACAGAAGGCAATATCATTTACATATTCAAAGCTATCTGAACAGGAACCCACAATGTGCATTTAGACATCACTTCACTGAAACTAAGCATTTGACTCTAGATTACTATCCCGCCATTACTATAACAAATTTATTCAGTAATTGTGATGGGAAACAGTCAGTTACCTGCTTCTGTGTAGGTCCTTTCTTTGAGAAGCGTCCAGCAGAGAAAAATTCCGGGTACTATATAATAAGAGGGGAAAGAAAAAGAAAAAAAAGACAAAAAACCATTTTAAAAAAGGACCAAAAAATCCTCAGAACACTTAATTCTTTTGTATTTTGAAGACTTACTTTTGTCAGAAGTTTTCTTCCAAAGCTAAACTTCACAAGAAGAAGAAATAAAATGCCAGCAAACATCAGCTTGATAACAGAGCCAAGACCACCTATGTTCACATAAGCACCATACTGCACCTGAGGCAAAAAAATATTTTCAGAGATAGAATTAGGATGCAGGCGTTTGATACAATAGATAGCTGTTTATGTAGGGCCTTCAACAATTGTCTTAGTTCTAAACAACTCTTTGAATAACGCTTCACTTTATAATCTGTTATGAGAAGACAATATAACTACAGAATGGCGAGGGAGTGAGCATGGTAAATAAGAGTGGAAAACTTCAAAGAAAGATGTGGTTTGGTATCTGATTTCAGGCTTCCTTTCTTCTCTTTTTGCTTTTGGAATAGCGATGGCAAGCCTTTCTCATTAGTAGTTTCCAAGTATATTTTTAGAGCTCTCTCTCACCTTCACCTCTTAACTGATACCTGTGATTCCGCACAGCTGTTACACAGATTGTTGGTGCTGGTCTCCTCTCAGGAAACCAGGGAAAACAAAAACTAAACAACTTTTCCCCCACCACCACTTCACGTTGCCTTTAGTCTGCACACCAGAGATCCAAGTGTCAAAGAAGACTCCAGATACAGATACGAACAGCATATGAATTCTTTATCAAAATGTTACTACACTATACTGACCTGACTATAGAGTTACATGGACTATAATTACGATGCTTTCAAAAGCTCTGATACAAGACAAAATTTAACATATTTATAATTTCTGAAAATCATGAAGCCTACCTTTCACATATTTCTGTTACTCAAGGCTTCCATTCCCTACAAATACGGACCCAGAAATCAGACAGCCTGAGACCCCTACAAGAGACTCCTATTATGTTAGCAGCAATAAGCAAGCTCATCAGGCAAAGTATCAAGTAGTTACAAAATGGGCCCGTGCACCCAGAAGAACCTGGACCAAACTTCCAAAGGTGACCAACAGAACAAGCCTCCCTCTTTACAGAAGCAAAAGCTCATAGCAGTTCATTATTATTCACTCAACTACAGCAACCCTACTACACCGATCTGCACTAAGAACAGTTATTACATAGAGGAAAGATTCGTTGAAAGTGGTAATCAAGACATAGTACACGAGTAACAGCAACTTACTGGTGTTTCCTGCAACTCTGTATGCAAATAACGCTGAGACCGTTTCACAACAGAAACATCAGATCCCATGAATGGAATGCAGTAGTTTTTGAATTCCGGACTGTAAAACACAAATCCTCTGCAAATGGGAAAAACAAAAAAGTCAGGAAAAAAATGCTCAGTTCATGCAAACTGAAAGAAACTGATCATAATGGCCCTACCAAAACCGGCTTTTTCTCAAGCTTTTTAATGACATTCTCTCTTTTTTCACTGAAAGCAAACCATTCCACATTTATCCCTGGCACAACTCGAAATTCCATGCACTACAGCACGGATTAATTTGATAATTTGAACTATATTCTCACATTTATTTTTTCCATTCTACTGATCACTTCTGAAATCAAACTCAGAAGTCTGAACAAGTTAGAACAAGTTCACTTTGAGATCCAGTAAATGCTAGGACATGGTGACATGGTTTTTTTTAGTAAAATACAAACAAACCAGTAAAACGGAACTCATCTTGAGTTCTACTAGATGAGCATCTATGTGTTCATATAATACTGAAGTCCTAAATGCATCTTTTTATTATTTAATAAAATGTTAACAGTCTATAGAATAAATACTGGAACTGTTAGAAGACAGCATGTTTCACATCTTCTGCTTCTCATACCTTCTCTTCAGTTTTGCACCAACTGCTGGAACAGGGGCATATCCTATCTTTTTTCGAAGCTTCCTCACGCTGTCTTGATCCGCAAGGCCATAAACAGCTGACTTCCAGGTCCCATCATGTATACAAGAACCCTGATGACATACCACGAATCAGTAATTAATTCAGTATCTAAAGCTCTGACATACTATTTTAACAATGACTTTAGAATTATTACACATTGTTGTAATTATTACATCTATGTATTATGATTACATGCATTAAAGCATGTTGAAACAACCCCCGCCCGCAAACAAACAAACAAAGCCTGTCAAGTACTACAATTACTGGCAACATACTACGTATCTGTCATAGTTCACTTGTGTATGAATCCTTCCCACACCTCTCCACAAACAAAGTACTTTTTGCAACAGCTTAACACAACAAACTTGAGGCAGACAGCCTATGCAAATGAATTTTACAAAGGGTGTTTGCTTGGGACACTTCCATTAGCTCCTAAAGAAGAAAGTTCTGCGACTCATCATCTTGGTCTGATTAATGTAACTACAGGTATTCCAAAGAACTGCAGTGGTGTTACCACAAACACCTCTGAGTTTCCAAGAAGGTGTAAACCAACTAACCTCAGGTCCCGATTTCACCGTCAGGAAACTTTCGACAGCAGTTAAGGTACCTTTAAGGGAGGAGAAA
Organism: Mesitornis unicolor; assembly: GCF_000695765.1. NCBI lineage: Eukaryota > Metazoa > Chordata > Aves > Mesitornithiformes > Mesitornithidae > Mesitornis > Mesitornis unicolor. The sequence continues at coordinate 2,728 of NW_010197432.1, read as the reverse complement.
AACAGTACTTGGCATATCCAGTCATTAGTTCACAAGGCCAGAGTGCACTCTGGTAGTCTCAAGAAGCAGGCCACTGACATTATTAGTCAAAAAGGCAGAGCCACATCTTTATCTCAAAGTTAAATAAACTAAGATTAAGTTCCACAGCTGTTTTAGTTAGCAAGTCTCAAAATTTCCCATGTGAAGTACTTCAGTAAGGGTCGCTAATACTCTCTTTACTCACTACATTTTTCATTTGTCTTATCTAGTTAATGAAATAATGTAAAAAATCAGTGAAAAGAAGGAAGAAGAATTTTAAGAGCCATATTTAGTTTTCATCCAAGTTTCGAAATAAAGGATGGCGAAGGCTGTGAAAACCAAGATGGACTCGGGGATTTTGGTAGACCTTAAATACAAAAGAAAATACAAACCTGCAGAAAACCCAAACCACAAGATATCCCAAAACATTTAATTTTAGCATAGCTTGTGTTTTGCAAAGAATGCTTGGTTGTGATGAAGAGCAAACCAAAACAGCTCCTCCAAATTCTGCTTTGTTTTGCTTTGCTCAGTTCCTTCCGAGATTGCAAAGCTGTACTTGCATGGGCAAATTCCAATACAGCAAGCAACTGGACAGACAGGTGATAACACCATAAAGTCAGCACAGGAAGAAAGAAGAGACATCTTCGTCCAAAACAAGACATCAAATTACAACCCCACAAGCAACCATTTCCATGCCTCTCTTTCTTAAACCAAAAGTCGATGATACACTCCAATATAAAGCAACTCCACTTAGTAGCGGTTTTAATAGCGCATAAAAGCAAAACATTTGGATACTCTTATCAGCCCTTCAATTGGAAGACAGACCTGATGAATGAAGTATCCTCATTTGAGATCAAGTAATATTTGCACAGAACTAAATCACCTCCTATCTTCTCAAACGTCTTTATCCACTTGCAGTTACTGTGCTCCTGCTCTTAAAGTAAAAGGCACTGTATGGCACTGTCTACCTACACTCATACGTCAGCTTCTCCGTGCTTGTGGCAGAAAAAGAAAACTCACAAAACCTGATTCCCCACTAATTTGTGATCCCTTTCCCACAGCCTTCCTGCCCCCGTTGCCTCTTCCTTACACAATTCTTGCACCGAAGCTCTCCGAAGGACGCCTACATGCTGGCCGAACAGCCTGCTGCTGGCAATTCACTGAGCTACACGACCTTGAATCCCTCCTCTACCTAATGACCAACTGTCTCCAGTCTAATGGGAATATGATTTACTTTTAACTTTTTATCTACTAGATTTGGTTGAAACCAGTCAGCTGGGAAAGGCGGGCAAAAACAGAGACTGAAAGTTTCCACATAAGCACTGCTCCTTTAGGAAACCAGATGAACGCATTATCTGCATTTCTTTTTCAGCACAAGGTCACACTTAACTAAGTTACCTTTCAACTTGTCTCTGGTGTACAGTACTCCCATGTCAGCTGGTATAGAGTCAAAGCCACAGCTTCCAATGACATAGACTCCCTTTTCTGCAGCTTTTTCATTGTATTTCAGGTACATTCCTTCCAGAAACTGAAACACAATCAAAACAAATATTTTAAGCTCAACTCCACATTTGGCCATACGCAGTATTAGCCATCAGTGCTTTACTGTCATATCAGAGCACCCTACATCAAACCACTTACAAGCATCTTTAAGACAGACACATACTATTCTTGGTTTATGGTAAGGAAGCATCACAGCAGTGCAAAGAAACGTGATCTATACAAAATCTCTACACAGAATCCCAACCCAGACCTGACGCAGAATTCAAAAATTCTGCATTTCCAGACAGAACCCGAGAGGCTCTTGTCTAAAAGTAAGAAAATTATACAACTAATGCACATTAATGTACTCTAAAATAATTAACGCATCTTAAAATTGTAGATCAGGAGGCAGAATTTGCCTTTGTGTTCAAAAACATTAGCAGAAGCATGAAACACACTAAACAAGCACTCTACAAGTCCTTGATATAAGGTAGCATTTTTCTACTGTCACGTACCTGGGGTTCTCCACTGATGTCAATGCAGCTTGCACCATTTTCAACACAAGCTTGTACCACAGGTTCCCCAAAGAATCTATACTGTAGAAGGAAAGACCACCACGCATAACAAAATAAAACCCACACACCGCAATGCACCTGACGTGCTTTTATCCAACACATGCATCAACAATAAAAGCAAACACTCAGTGACTATTCATTTTGCTACGTCGGGCAAAAATGTAACAGTACTTCTACTTTTTTCGGGGTGGGGAGGGGGGGATGCGGAGAAAGAACAGTGTAACAAACTTCATCACTAACAACAAGTTTGCTGCACAGACTACTCTGTATTTCTCTCATAAGATCAGATTCCCAAGGTCAATTTAAGAGATCTAATCTCAACTGCACCTCTCGAACTTTGATCCTCACTGAATGCACTGGAAATATTGCAGCTGAAAGCTTAAAAGGGGGACCAAGAACTCAAAACAGCAAGGTTGGGGGCTTTTTATCCAGCCCTATTTTCAACCCTAGCACCACCTAAAACATTTTGGCCCAACCCAAAACTCCCTCCGACTTCACAATCAGTTTCTTATGCTGCCTGTGAAAGACTTAAAAACCCCAAACCCTGCTGTATTTCAGCGAGATCCGCCCGTGAATTACATCAGCAGAAACGGTGGTGAGAAGCCTTCAGGCGATTACAGGCTGCTGGGACTGTGGGTTCCGTTTCTAAAAGC
>NW_010197431.1:0-2233 GCF_000695765.1 Mesitornis unicolor | reverse complement strand
GCCATATTGAAACCAGGCTGTGGGGAGCTCCAGACAAAGCCTGGTAGAAAACGTTGGCTTCCCAGGGAAGCAGGAAATCCCAGAACAAAAAGCTTTGTGGGGCTACAAACTGGCTTAATAGAAAAGACAAGAGCCAGCAACAGTCTTCAGTCCTAGCATCTTTGGTGTGGGAGAAGAGCTTGACCGTTTCCATTGGAGAGAAGGCTCCTACCAGCAGCCACGAAAATTGGAGGCGAACGTTGACGATTTAGCCAAACACAGAATGGCACAGTCCCAAGTTTTCTTTGGCTACATAAGCACGTCCAGGGGAAGGAGAAATCCAGGAAGGACTTTTAGTCCAAGCCCCATTCAGGTGTGAGTTGAGGTCGAAAGTTTGCCATATTGAGACCAGGCTGTGGGGAGCTCCAGATAAAGCCTGGTAGCAAACGTTGGGTTCCCACGGAAGCAAGAAATCCCAGAACCAAAAGCTTTGCGGGGCTACAAATTTGCTTTGTACAGAAGAATAGAGCCAGCAAAAGTTATCACTCCTAGCATCTCTGGTGTGGGAGAAGAGCTTGACCATTTCCATTGGAGAGATGGCTCCTACCAGCAGTCACGAAAATTGGAGTCGAACGTTGACGATTTAGACAAACACAGAATGGCACAGTCCAATACTTTGTTTGGCTATATAAGCACGTCCAAAAGAAGGAGTAATCCAGGAAGGACTTTTGCAAGCCCCTTTCTAGTGTGCGTTAGAGACGAACTTTTGCCATATTGAAACCAGGCTGTGGGGAGCTCCAGAGAAGGCATGGTAGCAAACACTGGCTTCCCAGGAAAGCAATATATTCCAGAAAGAAAAGCTTTTTGGGGCTACAAATTTGCTTTGTACGGAAGAAAAGAGCCAGCAACAGACTTCAGACCTAGTATCTTTGCTGTCGCACAAGAGCTTGACCGTTTAAATTGGAGAGATGTCTCCTACCAGCAGCCACGAAAATTGGTGGCGAACGTGGACGAGCAAGTCAAATAGAGAATGGCACAGGCCAAAGCTTTGTTTGACTACAGAAGCACTTCCGCTGGAAGGAGAAATCCAGCAAAGACTTTCAGTCCAAGCACCTTTCTCGTGTGAGTTAGAGTTGAACATTTGGCATATTGAAACCAGGCTGTGGGCAGCTCCAGAGAAAGCCTGGTGGCAAATGTTGGCTTCCCAGGGAAGCAAGAAATCCCTGAGCCAAAAGATTTGTGGGGCTTCAAATTGGCTTAACAGAAAAGACAAGAGTCAGCAACAGTCTTCAGTCCTAGCATCTTTGGTGTGGGAGAGGAGCTTGACCGTTTCCATTGGAGAGATGGCTCCTAGCAGCAGCCACAAAAATTGGAGGCGAACATGGACGAGATAGCCAAACACAGAATGGCACAGCCCAAAGCTTTGTTTGGCTGCATAAGCACGTCCCAGGAATGCAGAAATCCAGCAAGAGCTTTTAGTCCAAGCCCCTTTCTGGTGTGAGTTAAAGTCAAAACCTTCCCATATTGAAAACATGCTGTGGGCAGCTGCAGAGAACGGCTGGTGGGAATTGTTTTCTTCCCAGGGAAGCAAAGAAGCCCAGGACGAAAATCTTTGTGGGGCTACAAATTTGCTTTGTAGAGAAGACATGAGCCAGCAACAGTCTTCAGTCCTAGCATCTCTGGTGTGGGAGAAGAGCTTGATAGTTTGCATTGGAGAGATGTCTCCTACCAGGAGCAACGAAAATTGGAGGCGAACATGGACGATTTAGCCAAACAGAGAATGGCACAGCCCAAAGCTTTCCTTGGCTACAGAAGCACTTCCCATGGAAGGAGAAATCGAGCAAGGACTTTCAGTCTAAGACTCGTTCTGGTGTGAGTTAGACTCGAACGTCTGCCATATTGAAACCAGGCTGTGTGCAGCTCCAGAGAAAGTCTGGTGGCAAACGTTGGCTTCCCAGGGAAGCAAGATATCCCAGAACCAAAATCTTTGTGGGGCTACAAATTGGCTTAATAGAAAAGACAAGAGCCAGCAACAGTCTTCAGTCCTAGCATCTTTGGTGTGGGAGAAGAGCTTGACCGTTTCCATTTGAGAGACGGCTCCTACCAGCAGCCACGAGAATTGGAGGCGAAAGTGAATGAGATAGAGAAACACAGAATGGCACAGGCCAAAGCTTTGTTTGATTATAGAAGCACTTCGCATGGAAAGAGAAATCCAGCTAGAGCTTTGTATGGGCCTGGCCTGGCACAGCGTGAG